>NC_048604.1:99648205-99948205 GCF_003668045.3 Cricetulus griseus
AACCTTAATAACAGTGGTTAAAGAGCCAACTATACAGAAATCCTAAATTCTCCTGTTGTTTTTTTCTTCTAGGTACAGAGATCAGATTGAGCAAGGGCCCTTCACCTGGACCATGTTCAGAGAAAAGTAACGTTGTTTCTGAGGGTATGATTGAATGAAGAATGGTGGAAATTTAGGAGAGGCCTTCAAAGATGCTGGGTGCAAATCCCCATTGCATGGTCAAATCATTTACAACTCCCCTTGACTTTTCTTTCTTGTTATACCCAGACATATCAGTTCACAGAACAGGACTTCTTAACTTGGCACTATACAGAGAGAATTTGGGATGATCATACATTTAAATTTTAAAACATTTCATTTTTACTGACCTCTAACTAAAATAGACTGTTTCTTTCTAAGACTGTTTCTTCTAATGAAGAGTCCAGGCAACTGCACTAATCTTAACAGTATTTACAGTTGCCACTCATTGATATCACAGGGATTTTTATCGAAGATTACAGTCATGGTAATATCCTAATGTATGTATTATGCTTAGTCCTTCTTTGAAATCACTGTAGTTATTAGCCTGCTGCTGCAGTACACATGACCACACACTCTTCATGTCTCCAGATCAAATGATGCACTGTATGTATTCATAATCAGATCTTGGTGCAGTAAACTCTGGAGCATTCTAATGGGCTGAGACATAATCTGGGCCTTGCAAAGCTGTGGAAGCTTCCATTTGCCACAATGTGTTGCTGCAGATTAACATTTTCAATGTTTCATCCATTAAGAGAAATAATTGAAGTCTACAAGATATTTAACATGATGTGCCCAAGCCTTATCAGAGACTACTCTAGAGTTTAATGTGCTTTAATTAGGATTAAATGACAATAGGCTTTGAAGGTCTTCCCAAAATTTGTGTAAAATACTTATTTGTGTGTTGTATTATTCACTATTACTTATGGTCACAACAGAGAAGCTCTTCTCCCATGTTTTTCATTTTACTTATTTTGGAAGACTCACATATATACTTCATATATAATTCATAGAATTTTACCACCTACAAAAATATATAAATAAAAATAAATAAATAGATCTGTGCTCCACAAGAACACTTTTGATTAGTTGTTCCAAAAAGATATGCAAGGTCTCTAGGATAACAGCTGGTATCTTGAGAAATTGAATTTTCTAGTGTCAGGTAAGGTTGATGAGATATTAGCTTCGAAATGGAATATATCATATAAGATTTGACAAGCTTGAATTAATATCTAATGTTCTCAAAAGAGGTGGGAAATGATTGGAGAGCAATCAGGGAGCATGCCTGAAGAGGCCACCAACGGGAAAGCAGATAAATATGAAAATGCATCCCATTATCAGATCAGCGGTGGACTGGAATGGGCTTATTACTGCTGAGGGCAAAATAAAAGCTTAAAGAAATGGGTGAGCGCTGCAAGCAGCCAGTAGCAATGGTGATTTTTCTTTCTCGGGTAACCGGGGATTTGTGTATAGGGCTTGGCTATTCAGACGTGCTTTGGACTGAAGGATCTATCCAAGTAATGTTAATTAAAAACTTATGTGGGCTGAGCAGGTTATTCATATAGTCATGCAATAACAATGAAACAAAGAGCCCATGGATTTTTGAAAGCAAGCAGGGAGCAGTATATAGGAAGGTTCAGAGGGAGAAAAGGAAAAGGAGAAACCTGATTATAGTATAACCGCAAAAAAAAAGGAAAAAAAAAAAGAAATCAATTAACAACAACAACATCTGCTAGATCCTAGACTCCCTAGACTGATAAATATGGGTTTGTCAGTTCTGTTTGAGTTCCTCAACCCATTTGACAATGGTTTAATAAGTGCTGACAATTAACAATTAACCAAACCGGACCTACAGGATCATTGACTTCTGCAGGGAATGAGAGCTACTCAGCCCCTTGCCAGGGCACATTTGACCATTTCAGGAGATAGTTTGTGATTATCACAACTGGACAGAGTTTTTGCCATGCTTTGGGGTAAAGGATGCTGCAGGCATACTGCAGTGCAGGGTTACTCCTTCACAGTGAAGGGGTTGCCAGCCAAAGATGTAAGGAGTGCCAAGGGTGAGCAATACTAGCATACGGGGTAGTGTTTACCACTGCCTGTTAATGTCAGGCTTGCAGAGGTAAAAGAAGGTCTCGAAGGCAAAGCAGTAGTGGCCAGGTAAATGTGATGGCATGCTGTTGCCTCTGTTTTGATCCATTTTCTGAACCCAACTCTACCTTGGCCTTTAGATTGCTTCATGGAAAGCATTTATTTCTCTCCTGATTTTATTTCCCTGTGGGTATAAAAGAGGTAGATGAGACTGGAGAAAGCTATTGCAACTCTGTTTTTCTGGCAACATCCAGAAAAACATTCAATCAATCTTTTAGTGAAATACCAATATAGTATACATTATTATTGATCTATTGTATAATGATCATGCATAATATAGTAGTATAGGTTACCATCCAAATTAATTAATTAATTCAAGAATTAGAATAAAATCATAGCTCATATGGTGGGATGTCTAAAGTATTTCAACCCTTGAGCAAACTCATGGTTAATAAGTACTCTGATTTGAATATGAAAAGAAAACACCCAAAACTTTCCAGTAAAATGTCTTCTTTACAAACACATAAAAATAGCAAAATTCAAGATAGGACAATGGAAATGAATGGCAGTGAAACAAGAAATACATTTCACCTGAGTTGTGGGAGATAGTAATTGTATACAGGCTAGACCTACAGCAGATTGAGAAATAGGGCAAACCTGTTATGAATGGCTGCCCTTAATCACTTCTGGTGCCACATTTCCCCATCACAGAATCTATGGACAATTTGTTTATCAATCTCTGATCTACTGGCTGCTAACTATCCTTCTCTGATATTTGTTAATGAAAGCCCAAGGTAGTTCCTAGCAATGTAATTAGGGATCTGGGAAAACAGAAAGTCTTCATAGCACAAAAGAATGACTTTTAATGTCATGTTGGAAGAACAGATGTTAGGGCTCAAATGGGCACTTAGTAAATGCTTTCCGTCCCTGCTTAGACCATCGATGTCTCTTCACTTAAACAAAATGATTTGCCCTAGCACAAGTCATATTTTTGATCCTTAAATGCCAGGTGTTCTGATCCAGTCACATGACAGAAATGCACCTGTATAGCAATGACTCCCAAACGTAAGAACTAAGAAATGATGGCCTGAATTGGGAGCACCAATACAATCAAATACACAGAAGTTCATTGAGCTTGAAATTCCATAACAGTGGGTTAAAGACAAATGACTGGTGAGAAGTGGAGATGGACTCTTTCTAGAATGATACAGGAAAGTAGTTCAAGGGAATGAAGGCTTTTACTGGTGCCTCCTCTACCTACATTATCCCTTCTAGCTCTATCTTTGATTTTCAGCTGTGGCAGAGATGGAAACCAAACTCTGCTTACATTTACATGACTCTATCTCAAGCACATACCTTCCTGCATTCTGATTCAAGGACCCTTCTGACATCGTGGAAACCCAATTGTCTCATGTATGAGTAGAGACTAACCTACGAGGGAAACCCCTCCCGGAAAAAGACTCACAATGAGGGAAACAATAACTACACATACTTTTACATTTTATAGTTTTTCCCCCTGCTTTTAGGTGGACTAGTGACCCCACTTAGCATAACAGAAAAAATTTATATTTATTTTTATCAGTTTTAAATTATGTATATGTATGTGTCTGTGTGGGGTTAGGAGGTTAGGAGTGAAAGTTCCCTCAGGGACAAGCATCATTGAGTTCCCCTGGAGCTAGAGTTACAGGCTGTTGTAAGCTGCCTTATATGGCTGCTGACAAGAGAACACAATTCCTCTTTGAGAGCAGTATGCATTCTTAACCACTAAGCTACCTCTCCAACCCCAATCATAGCAGTGCTTTCATAATGTGATCTGAGATTAAGTTTACCTCCTCTTCTGTTCCTATCTTTCTGTCTAGTCATTTCTGCCCCCAAATGATGTCAAATCCTTTTGCTTCTGTTTTGAAATTACCAGCACTGAGTGAACTCTAACTATTCACTGTTGTAGTTTTACTGTGCTCGTTCACATTCTAAGTGTGAATACTGAGTACTGTTCCTGCCCCTTTAAGGATCACCTATGTTACAGGGGTGGGAAGAGCAGATTCTATGCTTCTCATATTCCCTTATAATCAGGATTCCTGTTTTAAAATGCTGGGAGGCAGGACAGAGGGAGAGTAATGAAAGAGATGTCTGGATGGGGGAAATATTTTGGAGTTAGGGAGAAACCTGGCACCAGGGAAACCCCCAGGAATTCACAAGGACAACCCTGGATAAGGCTCTTAGTAATTGTGGAGAGGGTGCCTGAACTGGCCATCTACTGTAATCAGATTGGTAACTACCCTAATTGTCATCAGAGATACTCTGTCCAGTAACTGATGGAAGTAGACGCAAAGGTTCACAGACAAGCACTGGGGGTGGGTGGGAGTCTTGCTGAAGAAAGGGAGTAGGGATTGTGTAAGCCAAGGGGGTTATGACATGGTGTGGGGACCCACAGGGGTGGCTGACCTGGCCTCATGAGAGTTCATGGACTCTGGACCAATAATTGGGGAGCCTCCATGGGACTGACCTAAGCCCTCTGCATGTGTGTGACAGTTGGGTAGCTTGGTCTCTTAGTGGGGCTCCTAGAGGTGGTATCAGGACCTGTCCCTCATACTTACCTGGCTTTTGGGAACCTGTTACTCATGCTAGATTACCTCTTCCAGTCTTGATGCAAGGGAATGAGCTTGATCCTGCCTCAACGTGGTGTGTCATGCTTCGTTCAAGTCCATGGAAGGCCTGCCCCTTTTTGGAGATGGAGGAGGAGTGGAAGGGGAGGGGCATAGATAGGAAGCTGGGGGGGCATGACTGGGAGTGGAAACAGCTGTTGGTATGTAAAATAAATGCAAAAAGTATTATTTAAAAATAATAAAGTATTTGGAATTATACTGTCTTTCAGTGGGAGTTGGAAGCAGGTGACAGAGAATGCAAATTTGCTCCTTAAAACTGTCCACTTTCACAACGGAACTATAGATGGCAATTTCTGCAACTCCTATATGTTTTGATTAAGTTTCCTGACTTTTCCCTTTCTTTCCATGCCTTGTAAATGCCTCTTAACTTCCTATGGCAAGTCCCTTCCTGCTCAACATATCTAGAATGGTTTCTGTTTTTGTGACCAAATCCAAGGGGATGTAGCTATATTTCCTAATTTTAAGATTAGAGGTCTAAAATAAAATTTAACTTGCAAATGACCATGGTTAAGACGGAGGAAAAAGCTAATAAGACCCAGCTTATGGAACAAGGCAAAGACAAAGCAAATATATTACACTGCATGTAAAGGTGAAAATCATTTTAAGAAGAGGGGGGATCCTTGATGGTGAATATTCTATTCTCTCCAAAGAGCTGTCATCCTGAATCAATCAGATGGATAGAAAACAGTTTTAAAAATAGATGTATTGGAGCACTTTGTAAAGCCCTTGAAGATGAAGGAAGGAGAAAAAGATAAGCCAACCATGGAAACCTTATTTCTATGTGTGTAGTGACTGGGTTATCTGACTTCTCATGGGTGCTGATACTGGGAATTCCAAGCTGCATGGTGCTTCAGAGGGAAAAATAAAATTTACTGTACAAATCAAGGATTTTAAGTTACACTGCAGTTCATAAATCTACCATATAATATTTCTTTGACAGCTCAGCAAGGTAGCATTTTAAAATGTAGTATTTTTGAATGCTCTTTGGATCTTCCCGAGAGTAGGATGAAAGCTTGCTTTCTGTTATTTGTTAGAGTACAGCAGTGCTCAAGTCATGTAAGTCCAAATGTATGAGTCGTAAAAAGAATTAGTGATTAACTTAGTGTCCGAGTTAGACAATTGCTTGATGATACTCTCTATAGAAAGTTATTTTGCATTACTCACCCAGAGATTTAGGGATAAGGTTTTTAGTCAGTGACCCCAATTTGTAATCCCCTGATTTTGGTGAAATATTGTTGGTAAATTATAGAATTTACCTCCTTAAAAACATACATATTAGTTAGTTCTCCAGAGACATAAATCCCATATGGTGAATGAATGAATGGTGTGGTGGTTTGCATGAGAACTGTACCCCATAGGCTCACATATTTGAACACTTGGTTCTTAGTTGGCCACACTATTTGGAGAGGTTGTGGAACCTTTAATAGGTGCAGTCTTGCTGGAGGAAGCACCACACTGGGGTTGAGCTTTGAGGGTTTATATCCTCATCCACTCGCCCCCACTTCCTCTGTACCTTGCACATGGGTGAAAATGTGATCAGTCAGCTTCCTGCTCCTGCCAACATTTCTTCTCTGCATATTGCCATACCTTTACCACTATGATAGAACGTTAATGAAATAGAGATGTGTTCGGGATTCTGAGAGCACAGACAGGTACCTGAAAGGAGATGGAGCTGGGGTTCTGGGAGAGATGACACCTTTCTGTGTCTTAAAGGGGTAAAAGATTTTTCTAGAATGAGAGAAGGATGATAAGTATAGAACAGATAACAGAGGCAAGAAATAGAATAATAACCCATTCAAGAAATCACAAGCACTTATGAGAAGTAAAAGAAAGATGCACTGAAACACCAATGAAATAATAACTCAAAGCTCAGAAATTTGGTAAATTCAAACCCTGGCTTTCCTTCCCTTTTTACCTACTTATTGTTGTACATCCTTTGAGGAGATCATGAGGATTCCAAATGTCAGAAAATATTTGTATAACTGAAAAGTACTTCATGCAATTTACTACTCTTAAGGAAATCATTTCTGCCTTGTAGAAACTACCTTAACAGATGTTTCAGAGTGAATTTATTCATCATAGGAAGCACTGCCTTGAAATGTGGGATGCTTTTCAAAAGCCCCTTTTGGGTGAACAGATTGTGTTGCTGCGGAGGGAATTCACAGGAATGAGGCAATCACTGTAATTCAAATAATTTCTCCTCGTTTAAGAGCACCAACTGTTTATATTAGGACTGACATGATCCATTTATGCAGCATCTCAACCCAGTTGCTTCTGAAATTCTTGGCTGTCAAATGGTCATCAGCATTGGACTGACTCTAATTGCAAGCAAGAGCCTTTTGATCTCTTCATCAAAATCTTTTATTATCAGTCACCACGTTTGGTCTCAATTGGATGATTTATATGTGATACCACTACATGCGAAAATACATTGTGTAATACTATTGGGATATATACCTTACTATGTTGGCATTATAAATATACAAGTAACATTCACCTACTTTCAAACCCTTCTAAATGTAGTAAAAGAAATAGACACACAACAGGAAGTTATCATTTAGACAATATATAGTAGAATGACACAGGCAGAGACATGAATTCCCTTTATTGTAGAGAAGCATTGCTCAAGGGAAGGGGAATAGGAAACAATATATTCAACTGAGGAAAAAACTGGCTTGGTGTGGTTGGAAGAACATGTTGGGGAAAGGGAGGAGATGATGTTGGGAAAGTAGCCAAGGGCCAAGTTTCGTTTGATGGTGGTGGTGGGGGTGGTGGTGGTCTTGGTGGTGGTGGTGTGTGTGTGTGTTCTGTGCATTTATAATGAATTCTTGCCCTTAAACTGTGAACTGGATAGTTTTAGCTTACACACACACACACACACACACACACACACACACACACACACACACACACACACACACGTCTCACTATGGGGGGAACTATGTCTGCTTTATAAATGTTGTTTTCTCAGATGCATCATTATAAGAACCTGGTATGGTTGTTTTTTTTTTCTCTTTGGGGGCCCATCACCCTGCTCCCAAATAAAAACATGGAGACTTATTCTTACTTATGAATGCATGGCCATAGTTTGGCTTGTTTCTAGCCAACTTTTCTAACTTAAATTATCCCATTTCACTTTAACTATGTTTTATCTCTGGGAGTTTTACCTTTCTTTATTCTTTATATTCCTCTTCCCTTCTTACTCCATGGATTTCTGGGTGGTTGGATGGATGGCCCTTGGTGTCCTCCTCTCCTTCTTTTCTTGCTCCTCATTCTTCTCTCTTGCCTAGATTTCTCCTATTTATTCTTTCGGCCTACCAGTCCTGCCTATCCCTCTATCCTGCCTAGCTATCAGCTGTTCAGCTCTTTATTAGACCAATAAGGTGTTTTAGGCAGGCAAAGTAGCACAGCTTTACAGAGTTAAATAAATGCAACATAAAAGAATGTAACACATCTTTGCATCATTAAACAAATATTTCACAGCATAAATGAATGTAACACATATCAAACTAATATTCCACAAGAACCTCGTGAATTCTTGGTAGCTCACTAAGGTAACAGAGCCAATTATTTCAATTTCTTGATAAATTTCTAGATCATAGAATCTGAGAAGATAGGATAGTCATCACTCTGATGGCTGAAATATGTTTAAAACTGTGGGCTTAGATTTCCAAAGAACTGTGCAGAAGCATACCATGATCTGACTTATGTTGTAGAAAATCTATTTCAGGATGAGTTGGTATATGGGAGGCAATGAATAAAAGTATGATGATGCAGAGATTAGTGAGGGGATATGACATTATTTTTAGGAATATATCTGAAGACTGGAACTGATTTAACAACAAAGTAGAGAGGAAGAAGAATGTAGAGGTATACTAGGCATGCCTGTGGAAGCTAGCAATTGAGGAAGAGGGAGGCAGAGAAGACCAGGGTGGAACTCAAGTTTCTCACATCATCTCTGTATAATGTGTCTACAAATAAGAATGTGCTGATGGGGAAGGGGTTTCTTCAGCAGTGCTGTGGGAAGGAAGGATAGTCTTTTGGAAAAGTAGAGGAGACAATTTTTATAACATTAGTGGTCAGATGGTGGTTTGATGCTGGGATTCTGGAAATCCTGGTGGTAGGTGATGGGAAACATGAAATTTATTGAGTAGGGTAGTTGGGATGGGAAAGAGAAATAGAGACCGACACACAGAAAATAATAGAGAATGAGAACACCAACATGAAAGGCTTTTTTCTATGTCTCTGATTGTGTAACTTTGAAGGACAGTCTTAGGCTGCCCTCTCCCATCCTCTAAGGTAGCCATACCCAATTCTATCACATACATGCTGCTCATGTACCAATGATTCCCAAACATGAGAACTAGGAAGTTACCATATGATTTGGTAGCCCCAACAGCCTAATGGCAACTTGGCTTCATTGAGCTTGAAATGTGATCCTGGTGGAAAACAAATGGTAAGTGAAAATGTCAAGATGACATCAAGCACACCTACCTTTCTACACTCTGTTCACTACATTCTCTCTTTCTCTCTCCCTCCCACCTTCCCCCCTCTCTCTTTCCCTCTCTCTCTCTCTCTCTCTCTCTCTCTCTCTCTCTCTCTCTCTGTATGCAGGTGCACATGGGGAGGCCAAATATCAACCTTGAGGTTTTTTCTCAGGTATTGTTGACTTTGTTATTGTGAAACTAGGTGTTTAATTTCCTCAAAGCTCTCCAAGTATACTAGGCTAGGTGACCAAGAGGCTCCACTGTTGTTTATGTTTCCCCAGTACTTAGATTAAAAGTGCATGCCACCATACCCTACCTTTTTATATGGGTTCTGGTGATCAAACCAGATTGTTGTGCCTTCATGGCAAGAAGTTCATTGACTGAGCCACGTCCCTAGCCCTGTAGCACCTTCTGATACCTTTGAAGAACAATTATCCCTTGTATGAGTACAGACTATAAATCTAAGGGAAGTACCTCCAGGAATGGATTTCAAAATGAACACAACAATACACACACACACACACACACACACACACACACACACACACACACACACCACACACACTGATTAGAGGGAGAGATTTTTTTCTTCTCTGGTGAAATGGAGTCCCAACTTAGCACAACAGTGCCTCTGATAATGCACACTGAAATTGACTTTTCTTCCTTCCCTGCTCCATTCTTTCGCCTTATTCATGCTTTTGCACTGGCTCTCAGATCCAGTGCCCCAGTCTCTGGTTTTTGGGAAATCAAGATAAGACACCCCTTTCCTGATAAGCTCATCAAAGTCAGACATCCTGGTTTTATCACTTAGCAAGACTTTTCACTGTACAGATGGAGGCAGGTGGTAATTAATTTCAGAGAACATCTGTGTATCCACCCTCAGACCAGTTTTCCCAAAGAAAGACTGGAGTAGTCAGAACTACAGCCTGCTCCAGACTTGGAAACACTAACCTGTGGTGGTGCTCTGGAAAAAAGCACCACTTCCAAATGTCCCTACACAAGTTGTACTTAGAGTGCCTATATATGTGATGTCAGAAAGTCACGTCTAAGGTAGCATAAGATAATTATTAAAACTCGTTTCATGTTAACCAATTCTAGTAGCTCTTGGGAGCAAAGGAGTTGTTCATTTTAATCACAAGCATATTCCTAGTATTTGTGAGAACATTTTAGGAGAAAAGTGAAATTTTATTTATTCTTAATATTCTTTTGTATGCTATGAGCTTATCCTAACAAGTTGTTATACATCCACATTAGAAAAAACGCAAAGATTACATTTAATCTTTGCATAAAACAGTGATCCTGTTAGAACAGTCACTGCTTGAAAGAACTCAGCCTAATAACTATGTCTGAAAACTACACAGACATGGATGAATTTCCATAACGCTTCTAGAACAATGGATTAGAAAAATGAATATATAGGTTTTAATTTGTATTCACTATCAAAAATAAAAGATTGAATCAGTTAATTTAATCCTAATTATGTATCCAGAAGATTACGTTGTCTGCTCCGTTATACAGATGAGGAATCTGGACTTGAGTGGCTGAATAATTTAATGAAGGTCACATAGCAAGTAAATAGCACAGCTGAAATCCATACCCAGGGTAGTTTACAACCAACCATTTTGACTGTGACATTATACTATCTTTGTACCTTTCTACATCTCCAGCTCATCTAGCCATCCCTCTAGCCAGATAGCTTCCCATTAATCCCTTCACCAACCTACTCATCCAGTCAAATATCTATGTAGCCATACATTTGTGGCGGGCTTTCTCTTTAGGGCCATCAACCAGCCCCCAAATTATGACATGGGGACTTACTATTAGTTATGAAAGCTTGGTCTTATGTTTATCTCACTAGATCTTATAACTTAAATTAACCTGTTTCTCTTCATCTATGTTTTGCCTCAGAGCATTTTGCCTTTCTTTCATTCTGTATGTCCTCCTTTTCCTGGTTCTTCCATGTCTCTGTCTGGCGGTTGCCTGGCTGACTGGCCCTAGATGTCCCCCTCTCTTTTTCCCTTGTTTTCTCCTTTCTTGAGCCTTGATTCCTCCTCCTACTTATTCTCTCTGCCCACTAGCCCTGCCCATCCCTCTACTACATAGCTATTGGTCATTCAGATTTTATTTGATCAACCAGGTGCCTTAGGTAGGCAAAACAACACATTTTTACATCATTAAACAAATTCACCACAAACAAATGTAGCACACCTTTATGTAGTTAAAATAGTATTTAACAAAACAAATAGTTTTATTCCAGTCAAAGAATTTGAAAAGCCTAAGAAGAAATAAGCAAGTATCCATATAACATCACATGCTCTATGAGAGACAACAGGTTTTAAAAAATAGACATTGTTTAAATGGAAATTGAAATATCAATATTGTTCTTAAAGTGCAGAATGAGGCAGAGAATATGAAAGAGAAATATTCTGCAAAAGATTTGTAAGATCCAATATACATATAAAATGGAGAAATTGTTGGGGATGACTGATGTTGATGATTAGAAGGTAAATATTTACTTTTCATATTTTGTCCTTTCTCATCTCATCTGTCTTCATCTCTCCCTCTCTGTACTTGCTCTATAGCCCATGCCCAGGCTGGCCTCATATTTCCAATCCTTCTGTCCTAGTTTCCTAGATGCTGGGATGACAGACACATACCACCATACCTATCTTGCCTTCTGTGACTTGATTCTCACAGCTATTATGCTAAGTAGAATGAAGGTGCTTAGATGAACACTGGGCTTCTTTGCAAATCTAAGTATTATTATACAAGTGGGCATTGTGTTACATTTGTCTTTGCTTTGATATCTTTAAAGCAAAAGACTATTAACTCGTGTACCAGAAATTGGTTAAGGAATTGAGTAGCTGGCAATGCTGATTTGTGTGTGGTTGGGGATTTAATGTTTTGTTCTTTCTGAATTTCCAGCAGAAGTATAGCTGTGGAGCATGACTTGTCAAATTGTACACATGTACACCGCAGTTGAGGTTTAAATAAACACTGATTTTTACTGTTCCTTGCCAAAATCATGCTGTCACATCTTTTTGAGTCCAGTTAAATATTAACATATTCCTCCCAGAATCTGGCTTATATATCACCAAACAACAGCACCCTATTACTTTTGTCATTGTCACTAGTGAGCCATCTCATGATTAAGTCATGTGGGATAAGCCCTTTCCCATACTTTTTGCTTTCTGGCATTGTTTGGTTTGAGACAAAGTTTCTCTGGTATTGTATGAAACCCAGGTTTGCCTTGGTACATAGCTCAGAATGTCTTCAAATTGATGATTATTTTGCCTCTGCTTCTTGACTGCTGGGATAAGTGAACTGTGCTGACATGCTCAGTCTCCATCTTCTTATCTGTGTTTGTCTGTCTCCCTAGATATCTATTTATCTCCACTGTCCAGTATCAATATTGCCGTTCTCTGCCATTCCTTTTATGGCTCCAGTGGGAAGAGAATGAGATGATGAACTTGAACTTTTCTGGATTACTATCACATTACCATAGTCTTCAAGGTTCTGAACTTTGGATCTGCTATGTGATCTTTACTGGTGTAACATACTCTTGATTGAGACTACTTTTGGTTACCATATCTTAACCTACATGCTTTTCTTTATCAGGAATATTCCTCCTAGCATGTGTGATAACCATGGCCATGTTTTTCAGCTGGCAATTTATTTTATAAGTTTTCTGAATGCCATCATAATAAGGCTTTGTTTCACCGTTATTATCCAGCATGGTTTCAGTAACCTGCAGAGGCAAGGGGTAGAGAGATAATGGATTGGTTTGTTTATAATCTGTGACAAGGGTCATGTTGACACCAGATACTACAACTCATTTTCAATCTAAAAAAGAGTGTTTCATTTTTATTAGCATATGTTAATTATGCATAATAATAAGTTTCATTATGATGTTTTCATATATGCACACAGTGTCTTTTATGTGTATTGTATGTATGTGTTTGTTTGTGAGTGTGTGTGTCTGTGTGTATGTGAGCATGTAGAAGCCAGAAGACATGTGGGATGTCTTCTTTAATTACTTTTTCACCTTGTTTTTTGAGATAGCATCTCTCATTGAACCTGAACCTCACTGATTTGGTTAGACTAGCTGTCCCGTGAGCTCCAGGGATCTTCCTGTCTCTGTCTCACTAGCCCAAGGATTCCAGGCACATCTTACTATGCTCAGCTTTTTATTAGGGTTCCAAATACATGCTTGAGTGGCAAGCACTTTACCAATTGAGCCATCTCCCCAGTTCCTGTAATGAGTTGTATTTTGATCATCAATGAAATTTTTAAGTGTTTGGCTAGTTCCTTCCATCGCAGCATTTCTCAATCTTCCTAAAGCCACAGCCCTTTAATACAGTTCCTTATGTTGTGGTGACTCCCACCACATAGTATTTTTGTTGTGATTTCATAACTGTAGTTTTGCTACATTTATGAATCATAATGTAAACGGTTTTAGATATACAGGTTTGCCAACTGGGCCATGACACACAGGTTGAGAACTACTGATTTACAAGCTTATGGCTACTGTTGTCTGGTGCTTGAGAATGACTTTTTCAATGAGCTATATGAGGCACAGACAGAATTTTTGTTTTTAATAACTGATCTCTAAAGCAAAACCAGAGTAGGAACAACATCCTTGTCTTTAATAGCAAGAAAGACACACTGTTTTTTCTTACTGACAGACTCTGTATGTATTACTTTCATAATCAAAATCAAATGATTCCTGAGTTGGTTGATCAGTGAGAAATATAAATAAGTAAAACTATTGTTCTCTGAGAACATCATTAGGAGACTGCTAAATATTCTTTGAGGTTCACTATGATTATGTCACCTAGCATGACCAGTGGAAAGTAGACAGAATAATAAATGGTCTTATTCTGGCCTGACTCATGAAACCCTGCACTTCGGTCCTTCATGCCCTTTCTCTTCTGTTCTGGCTAGAGTGCTGAAGGATGCCCAGGGAGGTTATATGTTGAAGGCAGTGCAGCTACCAGTGAAAGCTATTTGGTTCTGTAATCAGTAATTTGCAAACTGAAGTATTATATGAGAAGCAAGCCATTACTGGGGAGCCACATAATTGGGGAGCATGTGTGTATCTGTTAAAGCAGCTAGAGCTAGTGAGTCTAATAGATTGGGTATGAGGGATCAGGTGATGAATTGCTTTTTCCTTTTTTGTTTTGTTTGTTTTTCAAGACAGGGTTTCTCTGTGTAGCTTTGGAACATGTCCTGGAACTTGCTGTGTAGACCAGGTTGGCCTCGAACTCAGAGGTTTGCCTGCCTCTGCCTCCTGAGTAATGGGATTAAAGGTGTGCATCACCATACCCAGCTCAGGTGATGAGTTGGAAGTGATGATTGGAAATAATTTTGCTCTAGAAGAAAGACAGACTATGCATAAGAGAAATCTATGACTAGTGAGTACAATGTGTGTCATGCACACACTAACCTTGTATTTTAATAAGACAAGAAAACATCACAGTTTCAAGTTCCTGTGTCCATCCATGAGAGGCCCCCATCTACCAGAGTTGGAAAAGGACCTAAGTACATGTATTTTCTTCACCATAGCATCATGTTTTTTATTTTTTATATATTTGAATTACAAACAAGATTGAATTGTAAGACAATCCCAGTTCCCTTCTCCCTCCCTTCCTCCCCTACAAACCCCCAACTAAAATCTTAACTATCACACATCCTTTCTTATAATCTACACCTGATTCAACCTTTCTGCTTCCTCATGACCTCTGCATCCTTCCTTTTCTTCCCTTCTCACTCTCGTAGCTTCCCCCCCTCTTCCCATGCTCTCAATTTGCTCAGGGAATGGAGACCCTTTCCCCTTCTCCAAGGGACAAAGTTTGTCTCTTTTAGTGTCTTCCTTCTTTCCTAGCTTCTCTGGCAATGTGGATTGTAGGTTGGTAATCCTTACTCTATGTCTAAAATCCATATATGAGTGAGTACATACCATGTTTGTCTTTTTGGGATTGGGTTACCTAGCTCAGAATGGTTTCTTCGAGTTCCATCCATTTTCCTGCAAATTTCAAGATCCCATTGTTTTTTTCTGCTGAGTAGTACTCCATTGTGTAAATGTACCACATTTTCTCCATCCATTCTTCGGTTGAGGGGTATCTAGGCTGCTTCCAGTTTCTGGCTATTACAGATAGTAGCAACATGTTTTTGATTCAGGTAGAGGAGGACAGCTATTTGGGAAAGTGGAGACAGTATTGAATCGCATAATGCTGAAGATATGTTTATCAAATGAATAGTTAAATGAACAAGGTGTAGGAGAAGAGAAAGCAAAAAGAATACAAGTGAAGAGACTTTAAAAAAAGAAACAACAGCATGGGAAAGCCTGACCTCAGGCACATTTGAAGGTAGGGACATTTTGTCACAGGTGGCTGTGGCTGATGATGGCAGACAGGGCATATGGAGTGTGCTCCTGAGCTTGCCAGCCCTAATTTCCCTGGGGAAGCCCTCTGTTTTGAGGAGCCTGTCTTTCATCAGGCATTTTATATACATCCTGCTGTCACTGTCCTTTTACAAGCTGCTCCTCTGCCAGAGGCATTTTCATGGCTAATAGTATTGAGGTTTTTTTTTTTTTTGAGAGTCTGGGGGCAACAGAAAACTGGGAACGTCATGTAGATTGATTTAATGTAGCTTGCCACACTTAAGCCCCTTCTCGTCTGTTGTACATAATTTAATTTGAGTCAAAGTACTGAGATTTTTCTGGTCCTGTGGCCTCTTTATTTTGCTTTTCTGATGTCCAGATAATAAGTCCTCCCTCTTTTGCTTTGTTAAAACATCACTTTTGTAAATAAAGAGATAAATAGAAAGATGCCAAGGCTCAAATTGTATGCGAATGGCCAATGGGGGTCAAGTGGGAAGAAGGGAGAAGGCATTAGAGCTAAGGAAGCTGAGGGCTCAGGCTTGAAAGTACCGTGAGCAGTGTGACGATGGCCATGCAAAACCTAAAAAAGGAAGAGACAAGTAGAAGAGCAAGAAGATGGCAACCACAAATGTCAGATCCACTGACAACTTCAGCAGGTTACTGCACTGCTGCTGTGGGCTTGTAGGTGGTTTACTGTGTGTGCCTTCCCAAGCAGGATGTATTAAAGGTCTCATGTGTTCTCCTCCAGTGTACTAGTAAGATTTTTTCAAAATAATTGGCTAAGGCAGGAAGATTTGAGGCCAGCCTGGGCTTCATAGTTCCAGATAAGCTTGAGCTGCAAACAAGACTCATCCTGGAAATTGTCATCATAATAGATCAAGAGCTGAAATTCATAAAATGACCACTGTGTGCCTTATACTGTGCAAAGTAATACACTGTCACATTTAATTCTAACTATTTACAAGGCTAAGACCTTGACCCTATCAGATTAGTCATGGAAACTGAGTCTTAGAGAAATAAGAAACATGTTTAGTGGTCTCAAACCTAGCAAATAGCAGGGCTTGCATTGACTCATAAGCATGGAGATAGTCACTTCATCATAAATTTTAACAATTTTTATCCATGGAACTTTCTTGGGGGTTGTAACAAATCTTAATGCACCATTATAGCCTTAAATCTTCCTGATAGACTCTTGGAGTAGGTTTTATGGTCCCTGTATTGAGATGAAGGAAAAAAAAGGTAGAGAGATTAGGTGACTCTCCCAAGATCCTACAATTTTTAAGTAAGATGGTCTTTGACATGTCGACACTAAAGGTTTCTGGCTGAACCTTTAGCTGCTGCTCTCTGCTGTTTGTCATCTAAGTCAGACTGCACTAGGGAACTCTCAGCACTTCTTATTGTCCCAGTCTGTCAATCTGTTCAATGCTCTGCTAAGGAAGGGCATCCTTCATTATTTAAAATTCAAGTCTCTAAGCTGTGGTACTGCTGGAGTTGGGAGATTAATGTTGGCAGAAATGCTGGCAGAAGAGGTGGTGAAATGGTGGATGCTTCAGATATTTAAAATAAATTGCTCTCCGTGTGTGTGTGTGTGTGTGTGTGTGTGTGTGTGTGTGTGTGTGTGTGTGTGTGTGTGTGTGTGTGTTATTTCCTTCTCATAATGCTCTGGGGGATTGAATAAAGGAAAGCAATCGGTTGCTTGTCCCAAACCCAATGCTGTCTTAGGAGCGATAAAAGCCCTGTGTGAACTGGGGCTTGGTATTTGCCTGAAATGTAACTCAGCCATGTGGAGAAATATATATGCAGCTGGCATCAAATAAAAAATGTTTAATCTGTCTTTTGAATGGATTAACAGTTGGCTTCAAGAAGGCACTTCTGATTTTCGGCTATGTAGATCAGGAAAAGAAGCTATGCTGCATAATGAGGGTGAAAACCAAGGAGGAATTAATTGTGTACATGCAATTAGCACAAAACAGCCATAAAATTATTTCCAGGAAGAGCCAGACTTTCTTACGTCAAGCTGTGATTGAAGAAAAACACCCATACTGAATTTTTCTAATGCTTTTAATAAAATGTTACATTCCAAAGTGGACGGCATAAAATTGACTTGCCTGATGAGGTGGCTGCTAGCCTCAGGTAGTTCTGAAGCACTTGGAATGTAAGCAGCCCAAATTAAGATGTGCTGAAAGACCAAAAGATATTCTAGAACTCAAAGATTTAGTGAGGAACAAGAATACCAAATATCTTCTTGATGACTTTTATGCAGATTAGATGGTGACAGGGTAATCTTTGGGATATATTGACCTTTGTAACATGTATTACTAAACTTCACATGTTTGATTTACAGTTTTCAGTGTGACTACAATTTGAAATTCTATTGCAATTCACATCATATTTTTATTGGGAAGCAGTGCTGAAATTTCTGAGATGCGGCTGTGTGATCCATTGCCTGATGTCATTAACTCTTGTAAACATATTATTTTGTGAAGGGAGAGACATTCAAATAGATGGGCAGTCACTGGGGAGTACTACTCCATTTTGCTCCGGCCCCTTTCCAGAACATGGGCTTTGAAGTCCAACTCATACCTATAATTCAGGGTTCTGAAATATATTGAAAGTAGCTGGCAGAATAGCTGTCACTACATAAACATTAGGGTTTTGGGCCTTCTTTTATGGAAAGTTCATTTTTAAGTTCAAGGGAAATGATTTTGAAGGTCAATCAATCAATACAAAGCCTATAAAAGCCCATAGGTTTTCCTTAAAGTGAAATATACAGTTCTGAATACATTTCTTAGTGAAACAAAGAACAAAGCAGTGAAATTCAAAACTTAGTAATAGAGGAGCAGAAAAACCCAAAATTCAGAAATAATTATAAAGTAAAATACCAATGGTATCTACTTATAAAATATAGAGATGATCAATAGGATGCAATCTGTTTTATTAAAAAATATCCCCCAAAAGCCTATCATTTGACAAATACTCTTGTCAAGAAAAACATAGAATATAATTAATAGATAAATTTAGGAATTAAAAAGGATGTAATATGAGATATAAAGGGATATATATATATATATATATATATATATATATATATATATATATAAATGGGATGAAATAATAATCACAAAAGAAGTAGAATTGATATTCAAAGAGAAATGGTCCATATTTTTCTTTTGGTTTCTCGAGACAGGGTTTCTCTGTGTAGTTTTGGAGCCTATCCTGGCACTTGCTCTGGAGACCAGGCAGTCCTTGAACTCACAGAGATCCGCCTGCCTCTGCCTCCCGAGTGCTGGGATTAAAGCAATTCCCAGTCGAGAAATGGTCCATATTTTGATGGCATTTTTCAACATAAATTTCTCTAAAAATTTCACTGCAGAGTGCTCCCATGATTTGGGCACTACTTCAGAATGTATAAAAGAGTGAATGGCTTCCACACTCACTATTTGAGGCTAGGATTATATTGATAATAAAAAGTCGAGAACTGTCATATACATATACCATTTGTCCTATAAGTCTGAATGTAGATGAACTAAGTAAATTTAGTATATAAATGCAGTTCTGTTTTAAATTGGTATCAAATAGTGTTTACCTGTATTCCAACAAAACAAGAAGGGTTTGAAATGTCAGCATCTGTAAGTGTCTTTTCAATTACTTTTTGCCTTTTTGGCAAGAGCCATCCTGTCTGTGGTGAGAGAATACCTCACTGTGTTTTTGATTAGCATTTCCATGGGTATCAGGGTTGTTGTTTTCCACGTAACCATTGGTGATTTACATAGTATTTTGTTGTTGAGCCTTTTCACTTCCTTATTGTGATCATAACAATTTAAAGAGGTTAAACTAAGTAATCATTTCACACATGCTGAAAAACCATTGACAATTAAATTTAAGATTGATTTCTCCTGGGTTTAATGGAGAAATGTATGAAGCCTCTGATCAAATCCAGAAACAACACAGAATACCCGTTTTTCATCACTAGGAACAAACAGGAAAATTGAGGAAAGACACTAAATCATAAGTACTTGGAAAAAAGAAAGAAAATATCTTGGGCTGAAGGTCATAATAGCTACAAAAAACCTAAAAATCTTTCTGAAACTATGTCAAAAACTATGATGATTGATTAAATATTATTCAAAAGGAAATATAAATGCTAATGATATTATTCTTAGTCTACCAACACTGTGCCTGAAAAATTATATGATATGACAAATAATAATTTATTAAAATATGCTAAGACTAGTTCTAATACAATTTATTAAACCTAGAGAAAACTGAAAAGTAATCTCTACTGAAGACTATGAAATATTACCAGGGAATGCAGTTATATCATGCTTCTGGATGGTACAATTCAGGCTTGTAAAGATGGAAGCTTTTGCCAAATTCATTTATAAGTTCAATGCTTTCATTTTCAAAATCCAAACAAGAAAATGTCAAAAGGAAGTTCATAGTCTAATGCTGTCTTTCACATGGAATGGAAACCATATAGAAAAAGAACTGAGTTTTTAAAGTACTTTAAACACAAAAAGATGACTAGAACAGAAAAACAAATTCAGTAAGTGATGTGAATTGCTTGGTAATTAGTGATGATCAAATTGGCAAAGATAGTCTAGTCATAAATATAACTTGACATAATTTACAATCTAGAGGAGAAAATATATTCAGTTCCCAATTTATACAATTCTGTTTTTATATATTTATTTCATTTTTATATTTACTAAACAAAAGATTTTGGCTGAATTCAAAAGCTAAGTGTAAAATAAAATTATAAAGTATTGAGAGAAGATTTACAACAAGTGACTCAAAAAAATTCCAAACTATTTTTACTTAAGTGGAAAAAAGAAATCACCACACAGTATTTATAATGCATTTTCTATCCGTTTGAAGTGAAGAAAAACATTAAATAGATCCATGCCGATGCGACTTGGGAACCTCCTTCTACAAAGCTTTTGAAAATACAGTAGGAGAAAACAGTTGATTCAAGAGAATCCTTAAATGTAAATTAGATTTGTCGTAAGAATCAAAGGGGTTTCTCCTTTCTAATACTGGGGTTTTGTTAGTCTGTTATTGGGAGCATTGTCAACCTAAGTGGCTTAACTTCCTTAAGATATGTGTGTGTGTGTGTGTGTGTGTGTGTGTATCATATATATCATATATATATATATATAATCCATTTCCTGTCTAACATAATTTTATTATTATTATTTATTATTATTATGTCTTAGTTGGGGTTTCTATTGCTGAGACAAAGCAAGTTGGGTAGGAAAGGTTTTATTTGGCTTACACTTCATATTACTGTTCATCATTGAAGGAAGTCAGGACAGGAGCTCCAACAGGGCAGGATCCTGGAGGCAGGAGCTGATGCAGAAGCCATAGAGGGGTGCTGCTTACTGGCTTGCTCATCATGGCTTGTTCTACATGCTTTCTTATAGAACCCAGGACCATCAGACCAGGAATGATACTGCCCACAATGGGCTGGACCCTCCGCATTGATTACTAATTGAGAAATGCCTTTCAGCTGGGTCTCATGGAGGCATTTCCTCAGCTGAAGATCCTTTTCTGATGACTCTAACTTGGGTCAAGTTGATACACAAAACCAGTCTGTACATATTATTGCCTTCTTTTATTATTGTATATGTATATATTTATTATATATGTATGCACATGCATTTATATGTTTCGTATGTAATTTTAGGTGAATATAAAATAATATGATCCTTGAGGCCTTATTAAAGAACCCTAGTGTTACTTACTTGTCTCTATTCTTCTGCACTGGCTCAGGAAACACTACAGAAGTGGATATGGAAAGACTCTAAGAGTCAGAAAATCAGGACGTTTGCTGTGATAGTCTCTTCTAGAAATGGCTACAAAACAAGACCAGAACAATGGCAATATCAATGGACATATTAACAGGGAAGGTGGCAAATTTCACCAGGACCCACCCCCAGACAAAGAACAAGCAACTAATGATTGCTGGGAGATAGAGAACTAGCTTCTTTCAGGATGAGACCTCTTATTGGTAGTTCAATAAAGAATGGTCAGCTTTGAAATTACATGTGCGGGCGCGCGCGCACACACACACACCAAAATAAACTCAGCAGGCTGTATTACACACACATTTGTAAAAAATGTAATCAAAGAAAAAGAAGCTATCAATTCAAAAGTTCTAGGGCAAGGGAGGGGTTCAAGATACAGAACTCTCAGCTCCTTCTCTATCACCATGCCTGCCTGTACACTGCCATGTTGCCTGCCCTGAGGATAATGAACTAAAACTCCTAATAGTGAGGCCTCACTTGAGCATATCAGACCTCAAAGCTTGCCTTCACAGTGACACAATTCCTCCAATAAGGCCACACCTACTTCAACTAGGCCTTAACTCCTAATAGTGCCACTTTTTATGGGCCAAGTGTTCAAACACATGAGTTTGGGTTCATTCCTACTCAAACCACCATACCATTTTATATTTTGTTGGTCTAAAAACAGATCATGGCCACTCTGAGTTCAAAGGAGTGAGACATTTATTTTTTTTATTTTTTATTTAAATTAAAAACAACCTTATTTTATATACCAATCCCAGTTCCCTCTCCCTCTCACCCTCCCATTCCCCCATCCCACCCCCATCCACTCCTTAGGGGGGCTATCATCAAAGTCTGTCATATCATTTTGGGCAGGATCTAGGCCCTCCCCTGTGTATCTAGGCTGAGAGAGTATCCCTCCACAGGGAATGGGCTCCAAAAAGCCAGTTCATGCACTGGGATAAATTCTGGTAAGAGTAAGGTATTTCAAGTGAATCATATGCACAGAGGGAGGAAATTGGAAAAAAATCCACAATATCT
The DNA here is from genome assembly GCF_003668045.3 of Cricetulus griseus. Classification (NCBI taxonomy): domain Eukaryota; kingdom Metazoa; phylum Chordata; class Mammalia; order Rodentia; family Cricetidae; genus Cricetulus; species Cricetulus griseus. The sequence continues at coordinate 99,670,677 of NC_048604.1, forward strand.
ACCATCTTTGTATACATACACAAATTTAAATTAGCAATGGACAGAAAAGCCAGTGAGAAAACCAGAGCTTAGGCCACTACCATCATTTCATAAATACATAAAGCATCAGTCACCCATCCTCTTCCTCATTTTTCTAAAATACAATCATCTTGATTTATGAAACTAGAAAGCCAGGCTATGCTGAAAAAGTAGGTTACTGCTTTGAGAGCTATTTTGGTGGACTACCTGGGGAAACAGTTCAATAGGGTTTAATATTTCTTATCTGGCACTCTGGCTGACATTGAATAAGTGTCTATTTTTTCCAAATAAGTTATTTAAAGAAAACACAGCAATTACTGATAACATGATGAATCATATTCCTACAATGGTGTACATGTAGTTTTTAGTAACTTGGCAGTGCGTGATTTTGTTAGAATCTAGAAAATGGTAGATGTGAGGATTTACTCCCCATTCATACATTTTTAGGGTCACAAATGAATGCACTTCCACACAAAAAACCTCACACAATACTAATTGTAAAAATGTGAAGGCAGATGAAGGGAAATGAACCATACTGATTTTTAAGAATCTCTAGGCCCCCGAAAGAACTGATGTTGCCTATACTATATAGGATTGAGTCTGATCAGGAGGTAGTCTTGGGAGGTTGCTTATGCTATCATATCTTGCTTTCTCTTCTTTGCAAGTCTACACTGATGGGAGACTAAATTCTGTCACTCTGAATATGTTGGTGACTATTTAGAGTTTAGTGACAAGGAACACTATGTTTTACCATTGACTATACCTGTCTAGTTGCTAGTGATACATTGTGTAGTATGGGTATGGTGGTTTAAATGAAAACAGCCCCATAAGATCATCGTGACTGGCAAGGTTGGGAGGTGTGACCTTGTTGGGGGAGATGTGGCTTCATTGGGGAAGGTGTGCCACTGGGAGCAGGTTTTGAGGTCTCAGAAGTTTAAGCCAGACTTAGTGGCTCACTGTCATGTCCTATATGAGTGACTTGAATCTCCGGAATGAAGGACCTTATGAGTATATCTGTGTTCAGACAAACTTAGGACCCTGAAGATTGTGGCCATCAGGCATACCATGTTTCTAGAAGAACTGTGGAGTACTTTCCTGTAAGAAAGGGTTCTTTGAGAAGGCTTAGGCTTGTGCTTAGTCCCCCAATAAGGGTTGAAGGAGTGAGGCCGTTTTTTTGGATTGTCTGGAACCAAAGAGCTGAGGCAACTTGATGCATGGTTATCAGAATAACTTCCTTTGGGAGTGGAGGGTGCTAAGGCTTGAGTGGTCAGTGTTAAAGAAGCAGCTATTGCCCATGATGATTGGAACAAAAGGATGTTTGGTCATTTTCATGGTTATACAGTGGTCTTCCTCCACATATGTCATAATGTGACCTTATCTAAATATCGTTCATATTTTGTGAACTTTGTTTATGGGCCATTTAGAGTATCAGGATTATACTTATTTTTTCTTTATTTTTTTCATTTCACATACTAGACCCAAGTCACCCTCCCTCCCTCCCTTCCTCCCCACATCCCACCTCCATCCACTCCTCAGAGGTAAGGGCTTCCTTGGGGAGTCAACAAGTCTGGTATACCAAGTTGAGGCAGGACCTAGCCACCCCCCCCCCGTATCCAGACTTACAGACTGAGCAAGGTACCCCACTACAGGGAATGGGCTCCAAAAAGCCAGTTCATGCACCCAGGATAAGTCCTGGTCCCACTACCAGCCCTCCAATAGATCAAGTCACATAACTGCCACCCATATTCAGAGGGCTTAGTTAGGTTCTATGCAGGATTCCCAGTTGTCAGTCCAGAGTCCATGAGCTCCCACTAGCTTGGGTCAGCTGTCTCTGTGATTTTCCCAACTGGTGTGTGCTTATAATGATGTCTTTCACTGTTTCAGGATCACAGCTGCCCTCTTGTTCAGAAAGGCAGTAGGACCTGGCCCATATTAGATTGACTTTTAGTGACATTTCAGGGAAAGAATAAGCCACTCTAGAGTTTGGTGAAAATAGAAATTTTAATAGATCTTATTAGATTGTTGTGGGGGTGATAGGACTCAGAGAGAGGACATGCTTAGACAAGGGACCTTAAGGAGACATGGTCAATGGCATAAGTTAATTGAGTATGACCACATGTAAACTATCATATACCTATCACCACTTGCATACATGGACGAGTAATATGGTGATAGTCGTCTTGGATCCAGTTCTTTCTTTGCCCCACATTTATGCTCCTACAAATCAGAAAAGTCTTCTTTGAGAAAATTAAGTAAAACCAAGACATGAAAGATGAAAAGGTATTCATTTAATAAAGTAAGGAGGCAGGTGAGGGCAGTAAGACCTTTTTAGAAAGAAGGAAGTGGACTTAAAGAGAGTCAACAGAGAAGTGAGGGCAGAGAACTCAGTGGAGGAGGAGTGCATGAGTACTGTTGAAAAGGTGGGGATTAGGAGATAGGATCACGTGCCTAAAGCAGAGTTGGGAATTTGTCCTAACAGTAATGGAAAACAGTGGAGGAGGTTTGGAGTACCATGATATAACTCAGGGTCTTCGAAAGAATGCTCTAGTTGTAGAGCTGTTGTTTTAATTAGGGGTAGAATTTGGGACAAATGAATCTCAACATTTTTCTATTTTTGTCAGGATGCCACACACTGCAAATTGGCTCTCTCATTTGTCCCATTAAAATCAATGACTTTGTTTAGGCAAAGTGGCTCCTGGATATTGTCCCGGAGAGCGGTTGTAGGGTTCTTTATAATATCCCAAATTTACCAAATGAAAACAAGAAGGAATCAGAGAGGATTGATTTTGGGGTGAGCCAATGGTTCTTGGTGTCACTGAGCCAAACAAAGAATGGCTATTAGGCTGGGTTGAGAAAAGGGTGATTGTCAATAACTGATGGGGGCACCATTTTCTTCCAAGGGCAACTCATTGTGGAAACGAGGTTGATAAAAATAAATAACTTTTTCTTTGTGTGGTAACTGAAAAGACAAAACCCTTTTGAGCACAGCTTATCTTCTCTATTCAGATTTGGATCTCATCTGGAGGTGCAGCCTTACTGTGTCATATGTCAGAACACACTCTCTCAGAAAGTTAAGAGAGCTGATATGAAATATCCTTTCATAGGAATACAATCAAGCCAAAAGTGAGATCAGATGATACTGCCTCTTAGGAACTTGGAATTCTGAGAACAGGAAATTAAATCACAAGAAGAAATTTGGCTTGCTTTATCCAGTTGGATTATTTGTTTTGAAAAATGAAGAATTTTAGAAACAGTTAAAAAAAAGACCGTGGGTGGCTGATTACACTGGCTACATAATGTTTGACCTCATTTGTCTTTATATTCTCATAGTATGCAGGCTTTTACTTCCAGAATAAATGAAATATGAGGGAACTCTAGGTACAGCAAAGTTGTCTGCAGGCTCAAATGTTATGTAATTGTTAGGAGATCACATTTTAGGACTTTGAGTTATGTAAAGATAGACTGAGATAAATAATGACAAAGGTTTGAAGAGGCCCCTTGGTTTGAAAATGTTGACACTCTAGGCTTAGGATTCTTTCCTGCATGTATGTAGCAGGGTTGTGTGGAGGTTTGAGAGCTGTCCTGTGCACTGATTGTTTAGTAACATGCCTGGCTTCTACCCCCTAGATTCCAGCTGAAAAGGAGTTAGAGCACTGGTTCTCAAGGTTCCTAATGCTGGGACCCTTTAATACAGTTCTTCATGTTGTGGTGAAAAGAGAGGACCTAATGAAATCCCTAGCCAGAGTCCATATATCTGATTTTGTATTTAGACCTCTCCCCTCCAGCACAGATAAATATGTTATTTTCCCATTTTTATCTTTCCTGAATGTTCAGTTCGTTGTCTGTGCCAGGCAGTGAACTTAAGGACCCCCCTTACCCAACAACTGCCAGCACTCTGTACACAGTAACACTCTTCTTTACAGCAATGAAAACTAAAAATTTCTGCAAATATTACTAATGTCCCCTATTCCACCAGGTCACCCCACATTAAAGAAACACTGGGTTATACGTGTTTAATTATTATTTATGAAATAAATGAATAAATTTTAACTGTTTCTTACCTTCTTGATGATGCTCAATTGGAAGGGTTTCGTGGGTCAACAATATTGTGAGTTATTAGAAAAGATTTCTTTTCATTGGTCCTTGATCCTTGATGAATAGGAAAGAATATAAAAGATGAGAGAGAAAGACAGAGTGGAGACAAAGAGTGGAGAGAGCTAAAGAGTTGAAAAGACTGACTTTAAAGTACTTTCATTTTATGTGTGGCAGAATAAAACTATTCATTGAGTGAGACACCCATTAGGTGGAAGTTTGCTTTTTCAATTTTCCATTAGCTATTAGAACAGGGACGGAGAAATGTGTATTACCAAGATGAAGGACTGCTGGTCGAAGTGACATGTGATTATATTTAAAAACATGTAGGAAGGGCCAAATAAGCCCAATGTGCACCAATAATTGCTAAAGGTCATCAAGAGAATGAACTTAGAAATGACTTTCATTCAAAGAATCACTGAGATCTGAAATGGGGAACGAGGCTCCCTAGAGAAATGTTTGAAGTCACTAAACAGTAAGTAATTTGAAAATAGGAAAGGATGACTCACTGCATGTCTTTGTAGTGTTTGCCCAACTCTGAAATATTGATAGGGAGATTATTCCAAGGATATTAATTAGATGAATATAAATGCTGTCAAATTATCAAACAGAGCAAAAGATGAAAACAGATAATACAAAAAATCCAGTCTTCTAAAATTTCAATTGAATTTAAAAATTATGTGGTGTGTGTGTGTGTGTGTGTGTGTGTGTGTGTGTGTGTGTGTGTGTGTGTGTGTGCTCTGCAGGCATGTGAGTGTGCTTGTTTCACATCCATGTGTGTGCCTATGGAGGTCAGAGCAGAGTGTCTGGTGGGAACTCTAAAGAGCAAAGAGTTAAAAAACAAACAACTACAGATGTGCCATGTTTTGTGATACTCATGGGAGACCTGTCCTTTCTTAAACAGAAACAGAGGAGGAGTGGATTGGGGGTTGGGAACAGAGGGGATGAGGTGGGGGAGGAGGAGAGGAGGGAAGGGAATCTGCAGCTGGGCTGTAAAATATAAAAAAAAAAATACAAAATTGTGTGATTCTATTTAGAAAATGTTAGCTTTAATTATTTATAAGAAATGCTTATTAATTCAATGCCTAACGAGTCTGTGACTTGTCCATGGTCAAAGATCTAGTTAGGTAGAACATGATGACTTTTGGGGCATTGGAAGGTGGCAGATTAGAGACATCCAGCACATTCATGTGGCCCCACAAATCTGAATCAAAGCCTCTGGTGTGTTGCTGCTGCTTTGACAAAGGTGAGTCATATGGAAAGTAAAAGGAGGAAAACTGAACAAGACACAGATGCCAGAAGAAATCTACACAATCTGAATGCTAAATTTATAAACAAAACAATAGACGCAGACAAATGTGGATCACTAAGCAAAATGATGAAAGTGGGTAGAATTGTCCGAAGAGATGGGTAATAAAGAAGAGACTGAAGGGGCGCCTTGAGAAGATACAGAGGCCCACCTGCTGGTACTTTGCAAAACTTAAGTTTAGAAGTGTAGTGAGTGGCAGGCAGACACTAGAGAAGAGAATACCTGCACTTTCCTAGGTCTATTACTGTTGTGATGAAGAGAGGCCATACTGGGGAAAGGTTTGCAACCCAAATAAAATATCCTGAACAGATAAAACATAAGACCCTGCATTGTTTTCCCCAAACCTTAATTCCTCCTTTCCTTCTCCTGATTAAGTGAGTGGCCATTCTGAGACCCAGGACCCAGGACATTGGTGGTGATCTAGTCTCAAAGCCTTGGGAGAATGTAGGACATGGACCATTCAATAAAGGAAGGCTGTTGGATGGACATCTTCCAGGAGCTGCTGGTGAAAGACCAGCTTAGGGACAGGAGGATCTCAGATTCATGGACACATTACTTGGATGGAAAGTCCAAGCTGCCAACACAATTGAAGAAGGAAACTAGCAGATGGGAGCAGACACAGAAGCACAGCCTGAATGCTGAGTGTTGGAGAGACTCCTGCTCAGCTGTTGAACAGTTTGAGGGCAGCTCCCGCAAAGGAATTGAGCCCAGCATGGAAGACTGGATTCTATCCAGACTGCAAGCAGACATTTCTGGTCTGACTTGTTTAGGAATCAGAGAAATAAGTAGATATTTTAGCCAAGGGGGGGGGGGATACATACTCTTCTCAGCAAGAAAAAAATATTGTTTGATTGTGGTGTGTGTGTGTGGGGGGTATGTTGTTTGGTTGTATTATTTTTGTTTTTCTGTGTATGTGACCAAGAGAGGTTAAGAAGGTTGGACATGTGTGAAGTACATTGCATTCATAGTGAAAACATAATTTTGTACAAGTTATATATGCTAATAAAATAAGGAAAAACCCAAGACTTTTTTCTGTTTAAAACAATTTCTTTGATACTGTCTTTTATGTAATGCATTTGTTTATGTGTGTGTATACTGTGGGGGGGCAACTGGCTCATGGTAAAAGATACACATGAAAGCAATACTACCAAAATAAATTGTTGAGTTTTGTATCACTTTAATAGCATGATCATGTTTGAGTTTTAAAGCTAAATCCTTATAGAATAAGATAAACAACAATCCCCATTTTATACATATAGGGTATGATAGTGTGAATGTAATTGCCCTCCCCCCCCATAAGCTCATAGGGAGTGGCACTATTAAGAGGTGCGGTTTTATTGGAGTGGCTATGGCTTTGTTGGAGGAAGTGTGTCAATGTGGGAGTGGGCTTTGAGTTCTCCTTTGCTCAAGCTACACTCAGTGTGGTAGACACATCACTTCCTGTTGCCTTCAGATCTAGATGTAGGACTCTCAGCTTCTTCTCCAGCACCATGTCTGCCTGCACGTCCCCATATTTCTCATCCTGATGATAATGGACTTAACCTCGGAACTGTAAGTGAGCCATTATAATTAAATGTTTTCCTTTATAAGAGAAGAGTTGCTGTGGTCATGGTGTCTCTTCACAGAAATAGAAACTGTAAAAAAGACACAGGGATAGAGATTCAATAGAAAAGTTAGGGAATTAGCCTAAGATGCCTTAACTTTTGAATAATTGAGTTAGGTTAGAAAGTCAGCAGTTCTGACTTCCAGTCTGTGCACCTCATTCTATAATCATTCAATATCTCTGGCTCAATATAAGTATAGGCATGGTTGCAGAGAACAAAGTGAGTTCTAGGAAGCACAATGACAGGTCTGGCATTTAGCAGGCAGGAACCTTCACTGAGAGGATGGTTGTAATCAACATCAGTCTAAGTCTGGTCCTCTATAGAGAGCTCATGAATCCATTCATTTCATTCTAGCCTTCCTTCCATAACCTCTATCATCTCTTACCTGGCCTTCTGCCTTCTGCCAGGTCAGATCAAATCAGACTGTGATTGGAGCCATAACAACTATTATAAAGAACAAATCTGACCACCTGTTCTCCATTCCACCATACCCTTCATTCCTTCAGTGGGATTGTCCATCTTTTTCTGTATCAAGTCAATGTTGTCCACAGCAATTGTAGTCTCAGTTATAATTCTGGTTGATGTTTCTTTATCAAAACATGCTTCTTCCCACTGCTTCTGTGTTTCTTCTATACTGGATTATAGCTCAACTTCTTTTCTTCCTGTTGTTTCCATCTAACTTTTTTTGTAGCATTCAACATACTGTTTTTGAACTGTTTCTGTCCATTTGGAAACTGTCTGGTTCCATCAGGCAGTTAAACTTGGGCAAAAGATTATTGAAAAAAAGTTGTTATCAATATTTATCATGCATTAACATTATTGCTGTGAGTAGATGTAATAAATTATTATTTGCAGAGTTACCATTTCTTCAGTGGAACATGATTAAATTCTAATCCTGGAGACATTTACCAAATGGTTCTCTCACTATTTGTGAATTAGGCAAACAAGCAGATTTCCACTGAACTATCTCGTCTACCCATTCCCTCATCCCTCCTCAACATAAGGCCCTATCTGATATTCAGAGAAGGCATATCTGAGTGGATTTTCAATATGGGTTCTTGTCTTCCCACAGATATGTAGATGAGCTAAAGTCTAGATTCCATGCCTTCCCACAGTCTTTTTCCTTCATTTGTTAGGAGTGGAAACCTGAAGGACCTAGACCTTTTGAGATCACCCATAAGCCAATTTCTGTGATTTCCTCCTAACCTTTCTTATCTACTAATCCATCCCTCCTATGCATGTTTATGATGGCTTTTGCTACTCCTCCCACTAAGTCCCTGCCTCCCCATTTCCATAGGGGAAAGGTTATTTGTGTCTTTGAAATCTATTGGAATGAGAAAACAGTTTGTAGCTAGCGTATGTAACTATATTGCTAATGGGTTGGCTAGACACACTTTTAAACACTCATAAAATATTAAATCAGGTTGACTAAAAAATATTTACCTGGGAGCTACAAGCTAGGTCATTTGTATCTATTCAAGTACTGAGGAAATCCTGACAAAAATTCTAATGACATGAGTCCCAGATCTTTGGAGCAGTTTAGTAGTATGTATCAGATGGAACTTTTGCAGAAAAGACTGTGGAGATTATTTAAAAAGATCCTATAATTATATGGATATTGCAGGCCAAATTCTAATTATTTTCTCAGTTGCTTTTCAGATTCATGGTAAATTTTGGAAGAGCTTGGTTAAGTCCAGTTTCACAGCACATGTGATTAATATTTCATTTCAATATAAAGTTAGAGTAGATTCAAATGGAAAAGTTTTGTCTTTAATCACATATATTGTTTATTGAGACAATTTTGCCTATAAATAACTTAGAAAATAATGGCAGAGGTGTTACTTATAATCGAACTATGGTGAAAAATATTTACATTTATGTTCTTTAAATGTATTTGTATACACTGCATTTTCTGTCAAAAGACACAATGGAGTGTTATTCAGAGTATAAAGCTCTATGAGAGGTGACAAGACCCTGTAATTTCTAAGGACATGCTTCAGAACTTCAGGTGTGGAGTTGCTACTGGTCTAGTGAGTAAAGGCCACAATATATAGGCCAACAAGAACTATTTCTCAGCAATGGCCTTTGGAAGTACATTCCTGCTGATACTTTGATTTTTAACCTACTCTGGATATTTGATCTTCACAACTGTAGGGCATTACATTTGTGTCATTTTTAAGGCGTTTTATTTTTTGATGTTTTGTCACAACAGTACTTAGGAAATAATTCAGATAAGAACTGGTAGTTTGCAAAACTGGAATCATTAAAACATTTGCAAAAAGAAACTTAAATTGAGGTTTAAAGTTATTTCAAGCCTATTAAAATGATAGTCATAAAAATACCTGCCAATGCCAAAGGTTGGAAAGATGTGACATGAAAGAGTCATCCTCACTGCTGTACTTTGAACAAAAATTGACAATAGTATCATTAAAAACTGTGCATGGTCTGGAACACTGAGAAAAGTATAGCTCAGGAGCTACAAGCAGGAGGGTGCTAGAAGTGGTACACACCATAACATCCTTGGTAATTACAAGGTAATGGTGAAAAACACTGATTACTGTCCAACAGAAAAAATTATAAATACATGCTGTTCTGTGTACAGATTGAATACATTGTTTGGAATGAATAAACATAAGCCATGTTTCCACATACATAGATATTTAAAATACATTAGTGACTAAATATAGCAATTTACAGTAAGACATGTATGTCATAATAGTATTCATATAATTTTAAGCTAGTAAAGCACTATTATATGTTTTTCACAAATGCCTGTCTACTAGTGTAAAAAGAAAACCTGGTCAGGATAAGAACATAGATCTATGTACTGGTGGTTGCTCCTGGACAGGGTGGCAGACCAGACTAGAAAGGAGGAAGTAAAAGGTGTCGGACTCCTCCATAATATATTTTCCATACACATAACACAACATAAAATAAAGAGCAGCTGTATATGCTTTCTATTTTCTCTTTTTGCCTAATATTCCATTTGAAAACTGAGCATAAAAACCAAAGCAGTAGGTATAGAAAGGAAAATGATTATATTGAACTTGGTTTAGAATAAGCAAAATTTTGGATTAAATAAACTAAAATGTATATTTATTACTCATCAACTCTAATTGTCTGTCTGAATTCAGGAATGATTTTAAAGATGTTTATATACTCATTCATTATTTATTTGTGTGTGTGTGTGTGTGTGTGTGTGTGTGTGTGTGTGTGTGTGTGTGTGTACTTTGAGTCTATTATGTATACCATGTGCACATAGGTGCCTGCAGAGGCTAGAAGAGGGCATTGAATTCTCCTGGTCCTGGAGTTACAGGAGCTTGTGAACCAACTCATGCTGGTGCTGGGAACTGGAACCCAGGTCTTCTGTGAGAGAAACAAGTGCTCTGAATGGATGAGCCCTCTTGCCAGTCCTTCAGGAAATATCTTCATGCATACCATAGATTTAGCTTCTTTAGAAATTAGATCAATTCTAGATTACACAACTGATAAATGATAACTAGGCATTACCAAAATTTATGTCATGCGCTTTTGAGGACTGGTAAGATGGTTCAGAGAATAAAGATACTTGCTAGCAAGACTGATGGCCTAAGCTAGATGCCCAGAAGCCACATGGTGGGAGGACAAAACTGACTGCTGCAAGTTGCTCTCTGATCACCACATGCTCTTCTCCCATCTTCAAATGAAAGAATGAATGAATTAATGAGTAAATAAATAATAGAAAAAGAGAAGTCTTCAACTTATATTGTTGTCATTGATTGTTCAAATTCCCCATCAGCTAGACAGGGCATATATTTTTGAACAATCCCATTTTGACAATGAAAAAGTAGGAACTTAGAAAGGATCATGGCTAGTCTAGGGCTAGCCCAACTGCCAAAGCCTGAGTGTCATCTAAGCATCATGCTCCTTTGTACTGCATAGCCCTCTTTTGGGATGAAGAATGGTTACTTTAATAGTTGTTTCTTAACAGAGGAGAAAAATTGCCATTAAAGTCTGTGTTCCTAGTTAGGCTGGTGACAAAAGCAAGATACCAAGAAAATAGCTAGATGCTTCTTATCATCTTCTCCAGGGCTCCTATTAATACAGTGTTCCTGTAACATCATGTATGGCAGTTTAAACATTGTTAGCTAATGCCCAGCACAAGGGATTTCAAGAAGGATATTGATAATTGGGAAACAAGGGAGGATTATGAACACAGTACAGTGTGGGAATTATGTTGAATGTGGAATCACTGAAAGAATTATTAGGGGATGTGATGGCTATCATTCAACTTTTTGAAGAATTTCCAAGTGGAAGAAGAATGAAAAAAATCAGAGCTAGGACCAAATTAAAGAAGGAACAGTAATGTCAATTCCCAGCTAAGAAAATAGAACTCCTTAAAACAATTGCTGTTGCCTCCAAAATGGAATCGAGCCCAAGCAGAAACTGGACAAATGATTTGCAACAATGCTTAAAAGGAATGCTTATTTGGAATAGGCACCGAAGATGCTGAGAGAAATGGAATCATTAATCATTCCCCATAGCACTTCTCTGGAAGAGAGAAGCAGGAATTTACTGGAATTGTTCCTCAGGCTCTTCCAGAAAGGTACTTTGAAGGAACAATGTCTCTGTAGACAGCAAGTCGAAAAAAAAGTAGAAGAGATATGCTTGAGAAGATGGAGAGAGCTCTGCTTTCTGCCATTTTTGTCCAAGGCTACTTTGTAGAATCCTTCAGGCTAAGGGACTGCAAATATCACACAAGCAGAGGAGGCTGTGGGGAATCATCTTCAAGCAGAATTCAAGGGCTTGGAAGGAGTATATACAAGCAGGTTGCCCACTGATGTGAATTGGAGCCAAGTGCCCAGCACTTGTGTATATACCTATTGTGTAGCTGGTCTCTTACAGTATCCTGGGTTAGTACAGTGATAAATATGAAGTCTAGGAATGGAAATTTTGAAAACGAGGAATAAACCAAAGCAACTTGAAACTTGAGGTCACCTGTAACCTCTTAAGGGTCCTGCAGGAGGAACTGCAGTATCTTGTGAATCAAAGAGAGTGGATTCAGTATCTCAATTTCTTTCCTTCATTTCCTGTAGGAATAGAATGCAACATTGCAGCACAACACCCTTAGCAGGCTTATTTTCCTTTTCCATTCTTGTCCTATTGTATTGTCTTGAAGGTTCCCTTGCTCTGCTGGCATTAACAAATCACAGTCCTTTAATATTTACTATATAACAAAAATCATTTTAGAATATTATGGCTATTTGTATACAAATTAAAGCTGAAGATGTTGTGTCTTAAAGGTTTGTCATCTTGGTAACAAATCATGATTTTATTTGTGAATGTTTTTATAACACAATTAACTAATGAGCAGTAATTTTTAACCCCAAATTTTCCAAGTTATCATGAAACCTTGTTGTGTATCTCAGCTTAGTGAATGCTGGACCGTGGTGGTAAACATGAAAGAGGCTAGACCCTATTGTAGGGGAAGCTGTGGCCAGGGTGACGTAGAGTGCAAGGCGTTCAAGTGGGTGGATTCGGTTTCGGTTTTGTTTTCACTTTCGGCTTGCTGTACAGACGCCTGTAGCCAGCCCCTAAGCAGGCATGACAACAACATCCCCTACACATGCTAGACCCTATTGTGAAGAGAAAGATTTCAAATCCTAGAGCCTAGTGTTAAGAAGGCAGGAAGGTAAGTCCCTATCGCTGAAGACACCATGCACTTCAAAAACATGGCCCAGAGACATCTGACCTGAAAGTCCTCTCCTTGAAGACTAGCTTTCATGGTATTTTGAAGATTCCGTGCAAGCTTCCAAAGGAGGGAGGAAACCAAATGTCCTACCTAGCTATGCTGCCTATAAACCATGTCAATGATCAGCACGGTTCAATAACCATAATGGTGCAGTAGTGGCACACATACCTTGGTGGTAACCTAAAGTGGAGTGCAATGGAGTCAGAACTAGATTGACCACTGATAGTTTATTAAGAAAGTACTCATGCAACAGATCCAGTCCTGTTCAGCCAGGCAGGAGAAGGAAAAAGAGAGCCACCATGTGTATGTCCCTGATATTTAAAGCCTTGCTACATCACTCTGACCAAGTGGGCGTGGACAGTGTCACCTGTGTCAGCTTCCAAGCAGGTGTGGTCAGCATTTCCACCTACAGTAACCAATTGCTTCCTAATTGGACCTAAGGCCCACTTAACAAGATGGAGAATATGCCTGATTGTGGAAACCTAACCAGCTACTCAGGGCTACTGAAGACATGGATCTTGGAGGAGAAACTACAACCACCACTTTACTAAGCTATCATAATCCCTAACTACATTCTAAATATTTGTCCTCATATCCACAGATAAGTGTAGTCTTCACCCCCTATTAAGGAAACTTCTCTTTGTGACAGATGCAGAGAAGTACAGAAAACCATGGAAACATCTACAGACATCCCTACACCCAAGGCCCAGGAAATGTTACAGAAGAGGGCAAGAAAGAATGTAAAAGCCAGAAGATCAGAGTTTTCTGTGAGACTGTGTCTATTAGAAATGCCAGAAGCTACACCCACAAAGTTTCGCCAATATTACTTCTTAAACATGAGCTGAACAAGGATGATATCAATGGACATGCCAGACTAGATGAAGGAAAAAAAAGCCCATGAGGCCTCAACCCTACATAAAGAGCAGTAGGCACCAAAGAAAGTTGGGAGTGGGAAGAGCTTACTAATTTTTTGTCTGGTGTCAAAATGTCAGCTCCCAAAATGTACATACAGGTAGCATTTAATGGGCTGAACAGGTTATATTTAGTAATATATGTATATACATATATAGGCATTCACTAACAATCACTTTCTTAAAGGCCATGAATTTGAAGAAGATTAGGAAGGGTATGTCTATAGGATGGGTTTGGAGGGAGGAAAGGAAAGAGAGAAATGTTATAATTAAATTATAATTTCAATAAAAAGGAAGAAGGGGGATGATGAGATGGCTCAGTGAGTGAAATAATGCTTGCTGCCATGTCTGAGGACCTGAGCTTGTCTCCCAGGACTCACTTGGTGGAAAGAGAGAACTGACTCTTAAAAATTATCCTCTAACCTATCAGAACAAGGCAGATATCTCTACTACAGGGAGGGAAAGGGAAAGAAGAGAAAGTTATTAGAAAATAGGGGAGGGGTGATGAGGTGTGGAAAGAGGCCAGGGACAAGACTGAATGAGGTGAAAGAATCAGAGAGCTTATCTAGGGAAGGGAAGTTTTCTTAGTGGGCTGCTTCTCACTGTGCCATATTTTGTCTCAATAACCATCGGGACTAAAAAAATGCCAGTGTGATATGTACTTTTCCCAGTGTTGATGTGTCAGAGACCAGTTGTCTGTGAAATCATTTTTCCTGGGGTTACTTCCAATTTTCAATTTGACTTTCTTAATGTCATAGTATGGCTTAATATTGAACTAAAATGAAATAATTGTGGTTAATTCTCTGGGGTCTATTATGGTCCAGCCCCTTAGCTTCCAGACTAATCATGGAAATTCCAATTTCTTTGATAATTATTAGTTAAAGGCTGAGAAGTCTTAAGTCAGTTTAGACAAAAGAGAAATATTAAATGGGACTCACCAAGAATATCTGGAATGGGAGCTTCCTCAGTCTTAAAGACCCATGAGAAGTCTCAGTGTCACTTGAAAGGCAGAAATGGGGGTAGTGCTGTCCTGTGTATAAGCCAAGCATGTTTTTGGATGAGGGCAATCCTATAGGCTTGGGAAACAGGCATTAATTCTTCTTGTAAATTCACTCTCATTGAAGGAAAATGGAAAGACCCCAAGTCAAATGACACTGCTCAATCTCTGAATTTTGTTTGCTTTGGGATTCTTCGTAGCATAACCTAACACATTACCTCCCTGCCTGTGTCACCATTGATGTAAAGTTCATGACCATCTATTGCTGTTAACAATCATGGTGATGGAAGTCATTGGTAAGAATTGTCTCCTTTCAGCAGACAGAGCACAGTCACATAATTACCATGAATTCCCAACTGTCATTTCTGAGTTGATGCTATTTAAAATCACAGGCACTTATTCCAGGTAAAATAATACAATTTTTACCAACTGTAATGAGATTCAACAATTACAATTACAGCAGAGCAATTTTGAAAACAGATGTCATGATACTCCCAGCTTGTGCAGAGCTTTTTTTTTTTTTTTTTGTATTTTTATTGGCAATCCTTCACAAAGTGCTTAGGGCTACTGTAGCTGTAATTGATAAGATTGATTGCATGAAAAAGGACAGGAGTATGACAAATTCATTACACTTTCCAAATTGTCTTTATTGTGGATAAATTTCTATGGAAATGCTGTTATTTTTGGACTTCAGAAGTACACGACAGGATTTGGCTTTTGTTCTATTTTCTTTATCTTAATGCACATCAACCCATATCCTAAGTTGTCCAGAATTTGTATCTGAGAGAAGTTGGTGATTTAGGAGATTTATTTGCAAATTGGTAGCTGCTGAGATTATTGGAGATTGAAACAGAAATTTTGAGGCCATTACTTCTTAAAATAAATGTGTGGTGTCACATTATACTAATATATACTTACAATTCCCAACATGCTAGTTGTTTTCTTTTGAATGGACTTTGCTTCTTCTTCTTTCTGATAATTGAAATCTTCTCCATTCATTAATTTTTAAAGACTTATCAACAGGGCTTTTGGCTCTGAGACCAACTGTAGACCAGAGGATAAGCTGGTGCTGATTCTAAGTTCTATATCCACTCTGACTACTGAAGCTCAGTAGCCTCATCAATAAATGGAGGCAATGGATAGCATGTGATTAGGATATTATTGGCTGATATAAGCCAACAATACTGAAATTTATCCCCCAGCATACAGAGCAAGTAACAAATTTATTGCCAAAACAAGTTTACATATAAGATTTCACTATGTAGGGTAGGATGGGAGCTGGCTAGATGGCTTAGTGGTTGAGAGAACTTGCTCTAGCAGAGGACTGGGTTCAGTTCTCAGCACCCACATCAGACAGCTTACAATTGCCTCTAAGTCCAGTTGCAGGGTGTCTGATGCTCCCTATGGCCTCCGTGGGCAATGCACACACATGGTGCACATAAACTTGCAAAAGCACACACACACATAAACACAATAAACATATTTAAAGAGAAGAAGGACTTGAGTTTAGATTCCCAGCACCTATGCACATGCCATTCACAGCATGTGCATATCTTGACCCCACAATTGAGAAGAGGCAGAAAAAAAGGTGGATTTCTAGAGACCAGTGCCAGTCTATAGCTTCAGATTGAGTGAGAGATTCTGCCTCAAAACTACAAGCATCCATAACTCCAGTTCCAGGATATATAGCACTATCTTCTGGTATCCACAGGCACCAGACACACACACAGACACAGACACAGACACACAAACACAAACACAGGCACACACACACACACACACACACACACACACACACAGACACACACACAGAGAGAGAGAGAGAGAGAGAGAGAGAGAGAGAGAGAGAGAGAGAGAGAGAGAGAGAGAGAGAGAGAGAGAAGATCTTTTTGGGGCAAAATAATTCTATTTTGGGCAGCCCCAGCAGCTGATCAGCAGTTAAGACTCCTGCAGGCAGGACACCCCACCCCCCCACCCATTGAAATCTGCAATTTACAAGTCCCACTCTATCTCCCCAAATCCATGGAACCCAGCATCCTCCCCCTAGTCAAATGTCCTCTGCAGCATCAGTGGCCCCAAGGCACAGGCAAGTGGTGCCTGTGCCTCAGGGGCTGCTAGTGCTACAGGGGATTGTTGAGGGGTGGAGTGGGACTTGTAAGTTGCAAACTCCAAGGGGTGGCAGGGGTGGCAGGGGTGGCAGGGATGGCACCAATTAGAGGAAGAGGTGAATGACTAGCATTCGGGCTGGACAGCCCCAGCCTCTAGGCTCTAGGCCCTAGGGCACATCATGTGCCCATCCCTCTTCCATTGCAGCCCCAGCAGCTGGTCAGCAGGAAAACTCCTGCAGTCAGGAAGCTCCATCACCACCCATTGGAGTCTGCAACCTACAAGTTACACTCCACCCCTCAACCATCCCCTGCAGCACCAGCAGCCCCTGAGGCACAGGCACCACCTGACTCATTTGGAGGAAGAGATGGGTGGACATCAGTGTAAGAATACATTCAATAACATAAAGAGCAAAATATGGCACCACCAGAACCTAGTGGTTCAATAACAGCAATATCTGAACATCCCAATGCACATGAAGCAGAAGAAAACAACCTTAAAAACAACTTTATGAAGATAATAGTGGCCCTTAAAAAGGAAATGAAAAACTCCTTACAGAAATTGAGGAAAAGACAAAAAATTGGAAGAAATCAATAAAACTTTAAAGAAAGTCAAGAAAAACAACCAAACAGGTGAAGGAAAGAGTTCAAGACTTGAAAATTGAAATAGAGGCAATAAAGAAAACACAAACCGAGGGGATTCTGGAAATGGAAAATCTGGGTAAACAAACCGGAACTACAGACACAAGCATAATCAACAGGCTGCAAGAAATGGAAGAAAGAATCTCAGGTGTTGAAGATACAATAGAGGAAATAGATTCATCATTCAAAGAAAACAATAAATCCAACAAAGTCTTAAAACAAAATATCCAGATATATGGGACACCATGAAAAGACCAAAACTAAGAATAATAGGGATAGAAGAAGAATACCTGCTCAAAAGCACAGAAAATATATTCAACAAAATCATAGAAGAAAACTTTCCCAACCTAAAGAAGGGTATGCCTATGAAGATACAAGAAGAACACCAAATATACAGGGCCATAAAAGGCCCCCTTGCTACATAATAATCAAAACAGTAAAAAAGAAAAATAAAAAAGAATATTCAGAGCTGCAAAGTAGAAAGTAAAGTAACATATAAAGGCAGACCCATCAGAATAACACCCGACATCTCAGTGGAGACTCTGAAAGTCAGAATGTCCTGGACAGATGCTATGCAGACACTAAGAGACCATGAATGCCAGCCCAGACTACTATATCCAACAAAACATTCAATAACAATTTACAGAGAAAACAAGAAATTCCATGCCAAAACCAGATTTAAACAGTGCCTATCCACAAATCCAGCTGTACAGAATGTACCAGAAGGAAAACTCCAACCCAAGGAAGTTAGCTGCACCCTTAGAAACAGGCAATAGATAACCCCACTCTGGCAAATCCTAAAGAAGGGAAACACATACACACTACCACCACCACCACCAAAACCAAAAGATAACAGGAATTTATAGTCACTGGTCATTAATATCCCTTAATATCAATGGACTCAATTCTACTATAAAAAGACAGAATGGATATGAAAAGAGGACAAGTCCTTCTGCTGCATACAAGAAACACACCTCAAATTCACAGACAGACATTACCTCAATGTAAAGGGTCGGGAAAAGATTTTCCAATTAAATGAACCTAAGAAACAAGCTGTTGTAGCTACCCTAAAATCTAACAAAATAGACTTTAATCTAAAATTAGTCAAGAGATGAAGAAGGACATTTTATATTCATCACAGGAAAAATCCATAAAGATGAAGTCTCAATTTTGAACATTTATGCCCCAAATACAAGGACACACACATTTGTAAAAGATACATTACTAAAGCATAAATCATTTATCAAACTCCACACGCTAATAGTGGGAGACTTCAGAATCCCCACTCTCACAAATGGACAGGTCTCCCAGACAGAAATTTAACAGAGAGATAAAGGAAGTAATAGACATTATGTACTTAAAAGACATCTATACTACATTCTACCCAAACACAAAAGAATACACCTTCGCAGCACCTCATGAAACCTTCTCTAAAATTAACCACATACTCTGTCACAAAGCAAATCTCAATATATACAAAAATGGAATAACCCGCAGTATCCTATGTGATCACCATGGCTTAAAGTTAGAATATAACAACAACACAAATTACAGAAAGCCTACAAACTCCTGGACAACGAATAATGATCAACTGAATCTCCACTGTGTCAAGGAAAAAATAAAAAAAGAAATTGAAGATTTCCTAGAATTCAATGACAATGAAGACACAACATACCCAAACTTATGGGACACTATGAAAACAGTGCTAAGAGGAAAGTTCATAGCACTAAGTGCCTACACAAAGAACATGAAGAAATCTCACACTAGAGACTTAATAACACACCTAAAAGCTCTAGAACAAAAAGAAACAAACTCACCCAGGAGTTATGACAGGAAATAATTAAACAGAGGCCTGAAATCAATAAATACAAATAAACAAAGACAACATAAAAAGACTCAATGAAACAAAAAACTGGTTCTTCAAGAAAATCAACAAGATATCCAAACCCATACTAAAATGCAGAGAGAGAATATCCAAATTAACAAAATCAGAAATGAAAAAGGCACATAACAACAGACACTGAGGAAATCCAGAGAATCATTAGGTAATACCACAAAAACCTGTACTCCACAAAAATGGAAAATCTAAATAATTGTACAATTTTCTCAGTAAGTACCACATACCAAAATTAAATCAAGACCAGATAAACAAATTAAATAGACCTATAACCCCCAGGGAAATAGAAGCAGTCATCATAAGTCTCTCAACACCCCTCCCCCCAAAAAAAATCCTAGGACAAGGTGGTTTCAGTGCAGAATTTTACCAGAATTTCAAAGAAGAGCAAAAAGCAATACTCCTCAAATTGTTCTACACAATAGAAATAGAAGAAACATTGCCAAACTCTTTTTATGAGGCTACAATAATCCTGTTACCCAAACCAGACAAAGATGCAACAAAGAAAGAGAATTACAGAACAATCTCCTTTCACGAAAAGTAATGCAAAAATACTCAATAAAATACTGGCAAACTGAATCTAAGAACACATAAAAAAAATCATCCACCATAATCAAGTAGGCTTCATTCCAGAAATGCAGGGATGGTTCAACATAGGAAAATCTGTCAATGTAATCTATCATATAAAAACTGAAAAAATTCACATATCATCATCTCATTAGATGATGAAAAAGCCTTTGATAAAATTTAACACCCCTCATGATCAAGGTCTTGGTGATATCAAGGATACAGGGAACATACATAAACACAATAATGGCAATATACAACAAGCTGACAACCTACATTGAATTAACTGGAAAGAAACTCAAAGCAATTCCACTAAATTCCACTAAAGCAATTCCACTAAAATCAGGAACAAGACAAGGCTGTCCACTCTCTCCATATCGCTTCAATATAGTACTCAAAGTTCTAGCTAGAGCATTAAGACAACAAAAGGAAGTCAAGGGGATACAAATTGGAAAAGAAGAAGTCAAACTTTCACTGTTTGTAGGTAATATGATAGCCTACATAAGTGACCCCAAAAAACTCCTACAGCTGATAAACACCTTGGGTAATGTGGCAGGATACAAGATTAACTCAAAAACATCAGTAGCCCTTCTATATACAGATGACAAAAGGGCTGAGAAAGAAATCAGAGAAAGATCATCCTTTACAATAGCCACAAATAACATAAAATATCTTGGGGATAACTCTAGCCAAACAAATTAAAGACCTGTATGACAAGAACTTTAAGTCTTTGAAGAAAGACATTGAAGAAGATACCAGAAAATGGAAAGATCTCCCATGCTCTCAGATAGTTAGGATCAACATAGTAAAAATGACAGTCTTACAAAAGTACTATATAAATTCAATGCAATCCCATCAAAATCCCAGCACAATTCTTCAGAGACCTAGAAACAAAAACACTCAACTTCATGTGGAAAAATAAAAAACCCAGGATAGCCAAAACAATCCTGTACAATAAAGGAAGTTCTGGAGGCATCATCATCTTTGACTTCAAGCTCTACTATAGAGGTATAGTAAAAAAAAAAAAAAAAAAACAGCTTGGTATTGGCATAGAAACAGACATGTGTGCCAATGGAATCAAATTGAAGACCCTGACATTAATCCACACACCTAAGAACACCTGATTTTTGATGAAGAAGTCAAAATTGTTCAATGGAAAAAAGAAAGCATCTTCAACAAATGGTGCTGGCCCAACAGGATGTTGATATGTAGAAGAATAGAAATAGATCCATATCTATTGCAATGCACAAAACTCAAGTCCGAGTGGATCAAAGACCTCAACATAAATCCAGTTCCATGGAACATGATAGAAGAGAAAGTGGGAAGTGTCCTTGAACACATTGGCACAGGAGGTCACTTCCTAGATATAACACCAGTAGCACAGTCAATTAAAGCAACAATTAATAAATGGGACTGAAACTGAGAAGCTTCTGTAAGGCAAAGGAGACAGTCAGCAAGACAAAACAACAGCCCACAGAATGGGAAAAGATCTTTACCAACCCCACATCAGACAGAGGGCTTATCTCCAAAATGTACAATAAACTCAAGAAACTAGATATCAAAAAACCAAATAATCCAATTAAAAATGGGGTACAGATCTAAACAGAGAATTCTCAACAGAGGAATCTCAAATGGTAGAAATACATTTAATGAATTTCTCAACTTTAATCCTCAGGGAAATGCAAATCAAACTGACTCTGATATACATTCTTACACCTGTCATAAAGCTAAGATCAAAAACACTGATGACAGCTTATGTTGGAGAGGATGTGGAGTAAGAGGAACACTCCTCCACTGCTGGTGGGAGTACAAACTTTTACAGCCAATTTGGAAATCAGTATGGCAGTTTCTCAGAAAATCGGAAATCAATCTACCTCAAGACCTAGTAATACCACTCTTGGGCATATACCGAAAAGATGCTCAATCATACCAAAAGGATATTTGCTGAACTATGTTTATAGCATTATTATTCGTAATATCCAGAACCTGGAAATAACCTAGATGCTCATCAACTGAAGAATGGATGGAGAAAATATGATACATTTACAAAATGTGGTACATTTACACAATAGAGTACTACTCAGTTGTAAAAACCAATGATATCCTTAAATTTGCAGGCAAACTCATTAAACTAGAAAAAATATCATGCTGAGTGAGGTAACCCAGACCCAGAAAGACAAACACGGTATGTACTCACTCATAAGTGGATATTAGACATAAAACAAAGTCCCAGAGAAGCTAGGTAACAAGGAGGACCATAAATGGGACACATGGATTGCTCTAGGAAGGGAAAATAGATAAGATCTCCAGAAAACTGGGGGAGGCGGGAAGAGGGGAGAGGATGGGGATGAAAACATGAGGGAATGGGAGGGGCAGGGAGGGAGAGAGATGAAAGAGATATCTTTTTTTCTTTTTTTAAATTTGAATTAGAAACAAGTTTGTTTTACATGCCAATCCCAGTTCCCACTCCCTCCCCTACCCCCAACTAACACCATACCTATCACATATCGTTTCTGCTCCCCAGGGAGGGTGAGGCCTTCCATAGGGGGTCATAAGAATCTATCATATACTTTGGGATAGGGCCTAGGCCCAACCCCATGTGTCTTGGCTCAGGGAGTATCCCTCTATGTGGAATGGTCTCCCAAAGTCCACACCTATGCTAGGGATAAGTCCTGAACTACTACAGGAGGTCCTGTAGATTTCCAACGTTTCCTCACTGAAACCCATGTTCCTGGGGTCTGAATCAGTCCCATGCTGGTATCTCAGCTATCAATCTGGGGGCCAGGACAGAGGGATCTATTATAGGGTTAGGGAGAAACCTGGTGCTAGGGAAATTTCCAGAAATCCACAAGAATGACCCCTACTAAGAATCCTAGCAATAGTGGAGAGGTTGCCTGAACTGGACTGACAGCTGCAGAGCCTGCATGGGACCAAACTTGGACCTCTGTATGTTAGTGACAATTGTGTAGCCTGGTCTGCTTGTGGGGCCCTGGCAGTGGGACCAGGATTTATCTCTGGTGTATGAGGTGGCTTTTTGGAACCCATTCTCTATGGTGGGATACTTTGCTCAACCTTGATGCAGGGGGGAGGGTGTTAGTCCTTCTTTAACTTGGTTGTCAGCTTTTGTTGACTCCCAGTGGTAGGCCTTACCCTTTCTGAGGAGTGAAGGGGTTGGGGTGGGGTGGGGGAGACGTAAGAGAGAGCAGGAGGATGAACTGTGGTTGGTATGTAAAATGAATTAAAAAGTAAAAGGTAAAAACAGAAATCTAATTTTATTTGTTGCTGGCCTAATATTGCTTATTAAAAAGAGACTCTGGGCTGGGTCAGAATTTCGCAGCAGGATCCTATACACCGAGGCCCAGGTGGCAGTTCTGCCTACATCTGCTGGCCCAGATCCGAATTCAGTAGTGGGTTCCCCCACACCAGGGCCCCGGTGGCAGTTCTGCCTCCATCCAGCAGCCTAGGTAGGCCAGGGGTTGTTTCCGATTCCTGTTCGGTGTCACTGCTCAGAGACATCTGATGCCAGTGATCTGCTCGAGGGATCCGAACTCAGCCCAGGGCCAGATGGCTTCAATGCAGAATTCTACCAGAAATTCAAGGTACAGCTAATACCAATTCTCCTCAAAGTATTCCACACAATAGAAGCAGAAGGGTCATTGCCAAACTCTTTTTCTGAGGCTTCAATAACCTTGATACCCAAGCCACATGAAGACACAACTAAGAAAGAGAACTACAGATCAATATCCCTCATGAACGTTGATGCAAAAATTCTCAATAAAATACTGGCAAATGGAATCCAAGAATACATCAGAGAAATCATCCATCCTGATCAAGTAGGCTTCATCCCAGGGATGCAAGGATGGTTCAACGTATGAAAATCCATCAATGTAATCCACCATATAAACAGACTGAGGAAAAAAAGCCACATGATCATCTCACTAGATGCCGAAAAATACTTTGACAAAATCCAACACCCCTTGATGACAAAGGTCTTGGAGAAATCAGGGATAACAGGAACATACCTCTACATAATAAAAGCAATATACAGTAAGCCGACAGCTAACATCAAATTAAATAGAGAAAAACTGAATTAAATTCCTCTAAAATCAGGGACAAGACAAGGCTGTCCACTCTCTCCATACCTCTTCAATATTGTCCTTGAAGTCCTAGCTAGAGCAATAAGACAACAAAAGGAGATCAAGGGAATACAAATCAGAAAGGAAGAATTCAAAATCTCTCTACTTGCAGATGATATGATAGTCTACATAAGTGATCCGAAAAACTCTACCAGGGAACTCCTACAGCTGATAAATACCTTCAGCAAAGTTGCAAAATACAAGATTAACTCAAAAAAATCTGTATCCCTACTATATACCGATGAAACATTGGTGGAGAAAGAAAGCAGAGAAACATCATTCTTTACAATTGCCAGAAACAGCATAAAATACTTTAGGGTAACACTAACGAAAAAAGTGAAAGACTTGTACAATGAGAATTTTGAGTCTCTAAAGAAACAAATTAAAGAAATACCAGAAAATGGAAAGATCTCCCATGCTCTTGGATAGGTAGGATCAACATAGTAAAAATGGAAATCTTGCCAAAAGCAATCTACAGATTCAATGCAATCCCCATCAAACTCCAAACACAATTCTTCACAGACTTTGAAAGAACAATTCTCAACTTTATATGGAGAAACAAAAGACCCAGGATAGCCAAAACAACCCTGTACAATAGAGGAACTTCTGGAGGCATCACCATCCCTGACTTCAAGCTCTATTACAGAGCTATAGTCCTGAAAACAGCTTGGTATTGGCATAAAAATAGACAGGTAGACCAATGGAATAGAGTTGAAAACACTGATATTAACTACACACCTATGAACACCTGATTTTTGACAAACAATCCAAATTTATATGCTGGAACAAAGAGGACATCTTCAACAAATGGTGCTGGCATAACTGGATGCAAACATGTAGAAGACTACACATAAACCCAAGCCTTTCAACCTGCACAAAACTTAAGTCAAAATAGATCAAAAACCTCAACATAAACTCAGCTACGCTGAACCTATTAGAAGATAAAGTGGGAAATACCCTTGAATTAATTGGCAGGAGACCGCTTCCTGAACACAACACCAGTAGTACAAACACTGATATCAACAATTGATAAATGGGACCTCCTGAAACTGAGAATCTTCTGTAAGGCAAAGGACACAGTCAGCAAGACAAAACAGCATCCCACAGACTGGGAAAAGATATTCACCAACCCCACATCTGACAGAGGGCTGATCTACAAAATATACAAAGAACTCAAGAAGCTAGTCTCCAAAACACCGAACAATCCAATTAAAAAGTGGGGTACAGAACTAAATATTCAGTTCTCAATAGAGGAATCTAAAATGGCCTTAAAGACACATAAGAAAGTGTTCAACATCCTTAGCCATCAGGGAAATGCAAGTCAAAACAACTCTGAGATACCATCTTACTCCTGTGAGAATGGCTAAAATCAAAACCACCAATGACAGTTTATGCTGAAGAGGATGTGGAGAAAGGGGAACTCCCACTGCTGGTGGGAGTGCCAACTTGTACAGCCACTTTGGAAATCAGTATGGCGACTCCTCAAGAAAATGGGAATGAGTCTACCACAAGATCCAGCAATTCCACTCCTAGGCATATACCCAAAATAAGTACATTCCTACAACAAGGACATCTGTTCAATGATGTTCATAGCAGAACTATTTGTAATAGCCAGAAACTGGAAGCAGCCTAGATGCCCCTCAACCGAAGAATGGATAGAGAAAATGTGGTACATTTACACAATGGAGTACTACTCAGTGGAAAAGACAATGGAATCTTGAAATTTGCATGAAAATGGATGGAACTTGAAGAAACCATTCTGAGTGAGGTAATCCAATAACAAAAAGACAAACATGATATATACTCACTCATATGTGGATTTTAGACATAGAGTAAAGTATTACCAGCCTACAATCCACACTGCCAAAGAAACTAGTAAACAAGGAGGACCCTTAGAGAGACATACTTTGTCCACTGGAGAAGGGGAAAGGGTCACGATCCCCTGAGCAATTTGAGAGCATGGGAAGAGGTGGGAGGGAGCCAAGAGAATGAGAAGGGAAGAAAAGGAAGGATGCAGAGGTCATGAGGGAGCAGAAAGTTTGAGTCAGGTGAAGAATAGAAGAAAGGGTATGTGATAGGTAGGGTTTTAGTTGGGGAGTGTAGGGGAGGACAGCATTGAAAAGTGAACTGGCATTGTCATGTAAATCAATCTTTTTTCTAATTCAAATAAAAATTATAAAAAAAAGAGACTCTGAGTTATACTTCCTTGGTTCAATTCAGGCCCTGGGATTCATATTTAATAAAGGAAATAACTCCTTAATCAAATAATTTGATATCCTTGCAGTAAAAAAGCAGCAATTTTATCGATGTAGGCATCTTACATATCAGTGTGGGTGTACACATATAATTAGGATTCTTAGATAACAACCACTTCTGAATTTCTTTTGAGAGTTTGAATAGAAATGAGTCCACTTAACAAATATTAAGCATCTATCCATAAAGACAGGGTATTATGACCTGACAACACTGAAGAAATGGTTCATGCAAACTTTTGCAAGTTTTTATAACGTAATTGCCTCAAAGTTTTATAAGCAAACCAGCTTTACTAGCAGAAACTGCTGTCTTGCAAAATAAATGTGGGCCAGGAACGTCCACAACTTACTTTGAAAATATAGTTGCCTTACACTAATTTTCTCTCTCTTTCGGATTATTCTCCTGAGAAATCATGGTATTGTGGCTTTAGTTCAATTGTGACTTAAGAATCTGACCTCCCGACTCTAAAAGAGACATACATGGTCCCCCAGAGAAGGGGAAAGGGATAAGATTTCCTGAGATAATTGGGAGCATGGAGGGAGCTAGAAGAAAGAGAAGGGGAGAAGAGGAGGGGAGAGGAAGACATGAGAGAGCAGGAAGATTTAGTCAGGGGAAGAATAGAGGAGAGCAAGAAAAGAGATTCCATAATAGAGGATACCATTATAGATTTAAAGAGAATTCTGGCACTAGGGAAATGTCCAGAGATCTACAAGTTTGACCCCTACTAACAATCTAAGCAATAGTGGAGAGGCTACCTTAAATGCTCTCTCCTGATTATGAGATTGATGACTACCTTATATGCCATCCTAGAGCTTTCATCCAGTAGCTGATGGAAGCAGAAGCAGACACCCACAGCTAAAGACTGAACTTCTGGAATCCAGTTGCAGAGAAGGAGGAATGATGAGCAAAGGGGTCAAGACCAGGCTGGAGAAACCCACAGAAACAGCTGACCTGAACAAGGGTTTGCTCATGGACCCCAGTCTGATAGCTGGGAATCCAGCATAGTACTGTTCCAGACCCCTTGAGCGAGGATGTCAGTTTGGAGGTCGGGGCAATCTATAGGGCCTCTGGAAGTGGATCATTATTTATCCCTAGTACACAAATGGACTTTGGGAGCCCACTCCACATAGAGGGATACTCTCTCAGGCTAAACACACTGGGGAGGGTCTAGGCCTTGCTCCAAATGATATGACAGTCTTTGAAGATCCCCCATGGAAGGCCTCACCCTCCTTGGGGAGCAGATAGGGGTTAAGATGGGGGTGCGGGGCAGGGGAGGAGGGGAGGAAGAGGGAACTGGGATTGACATGTAAAAGAAGCTTGTTTCTAATTTAAAATTGGTCTAATTGCCATTATAATATATATATACATATACATACACACACAGTATATATATATAATATATATATATATATATATATATATATATATATACTGGCCTCCCCTCCCAACTTATCCTTGCACTGTAATTTTGGCCAATTCATTTAACTTCTAACTAAATTGCCATTTTTCCTTAGTATCAACAATAGGTTAGAAATGAACTTTTCATTATCAAGGATCGTGCACTAAAGTTGTAAGTAAGTCTGTGTTTTCGCTTCTGTTCTTAAGACCTGTTTTTTTCTCTTTGTTGTTGTTTTTTGTTTCAGGAGGACATTTTAAGATAACCATTAGTTCCATTGCATATCTTACTCAATTTGAAAATTTTGCTAGTACTCATTAATGACCATTGCATTATTAAAGACAATA
The DNA here is from genome assembly GCF_003668045.3 of Cricetulus griseus. NCBI lineage: Eukaryota > Metazoa > Chordata > Mammalia > Rodentia > Cricetidae > Cricetulus > Cricetulus griseus. Next base: position 99,698,679 of record NC_048604.1, read on the forward strand.
AGAAGGGAATAAAGACCATGCAGTATTTCTAATTTTTTAGTGTTTATTTCAGATGGAATGTGTTTGAGATGAAATTAGGGAAAATCCATGCTTTCATTCTTATCAGTGTTTATCAGATAAGTATTCACAATGAAAATGACAGATGTGCATGTAATCACTTTGCCAACTTTGCTCTATCTATAAGAACATATGGGAGAAATTTTTTATCATGGGGTGGATAAATGAAAACACGTGATTAAAAATGTCTGGTATAATGCATTAGTAAATACTACAAATAAATGAAAAGAAAAACATTTGCAACACACATAAGAAATATCTAATTTCCCTTACGCATTGATCATGTAAGCATGCAAAAAAAAAAAAAGCTAGGAATCAACTGTAGGTACAATGTAGCCAGCTGATTTATATACTTTAGCCATCATAGCTAGAGATGCTATCACCACCATCATTTTCCCATGATGATAGAATACATTCTTCAGTGCTTCATCAAAATAAACCCTTCATTCTCCAACTTACTTTTGTCAGATATTTTGTTATCGCAATTAACAAAGTGACGGACACATCTAGAGATTTTAATATCTAAGGTTAATCCTGGCCATGTTAGTGGAATATAGAAGGGGCTAGTTGGCAGTCTTTTGTTCTATATGTAACACACACTACATTGAGAAACACTTTGTCACTACTTACATCTACTTGGTTCCTCTGAAGTATAATTTCTATTGCAAGCCAGGATAAATGTTTTCTTTTTTAAAAACAGCAATTCTAGGGAAATCACTGGATAAAATGATCCTCTGAGATGACGGCAAAGAAATATTTTTTCTTATTTACTTCTAAGACTTATGAATTTTAATATACACAATGCATTTCAATAAATGGTAGTCATCATTTTGGCATGCTGTTTTCATTTATTGCAGCTCAGTTTTATAAGCACAGTAGGTAATTTTAGTGTGAATATTATAAAGTTAGCTTTCAGTCTCCAAATATACAGTTTCATCATATTTTTAGAATCTTAAATGGCTCCTCTGTTTTGTTCACTTAATCCCATTAATCTTTGTGTGCTGCTTAGATTTCTAGCTCCACAAAAAGCCCTAGGTTCACCCTGCACTTCTGATATTCTATGTCTAGAAATAGCAGTTTCTCGAGAGCTCAGTTTTTATTTCCAGTAATTAATGGCATATTGGGATAGGTTTTGACATGGCATTGTTTCCAGGTGTTCTTACCAGACAGGCTTAGAACACACACACACACACACACACACACACACACACACACACACACACACACACACACTGGGTGTTTATAAACGTGAGAGTGCTTCTTTGGTTTTACACATATGGCTCTTTTATACTGAACACTCTTGGATTATGTAATTTATTTTCTTTACCCTTTAATAAACAAAAATAGTTTTTAGGACAACACTGCATTATTAATATTAACTATAATACAACTGAACAGAATTTCTTTTTTTCTTTTTTTTCTTTTATTATTTCAAATTAGGAACAAGCTTGCTTCACATGTCAATCCCTTCTCCCCTCCCTCCCAACATCCCACCTGCCCCTAGCCATCGCCCCTCCACTCCCCAGGCAGGGTAAGGCCCTCAAAAGGGGCTCCCCAAAGTCTATCACATCATCCTGGTCCAGGCCTAGGACCTTCCCCATGTGTCCAAGTCAAGAGAGCATCCCTTCACATGGGATGGGCTCTCAAAATCCCTTCTTTTTTAAAGACCTTACATATTTAATACAGTGTGTTACCCCTGTACAAATGGAAAAAAATTAAGTTCAACATTTCTAGACCAATATGGCGAACGGAATTTCTTTATATATCCACATTTTACAATGTATATTTGTAGATATTTTATTTATTCTGTGAAAATTTCATACTTGTATACATTGCATTCTAATCATACACATGCTCTATGTAGTCTTCTCTCTGACTTCCCTTCAGACCTTCCTTCATGCATCCTCCTCCCAGTTTCAATGTCGTGTTCTTTTCTTTTTGTAACTCACTGAGTCCAGTTAGGACTACTCATAAATGTGCTCATGGGTATAGGATCATACCCTGGAACATGAACAACCTTATCTTAACAATGGAGAGCAAACGACTGGGATTTTGAAAAATTATCTATGAATGTTTTGTTTACATGTATGTTTGTGCATCACATACATACCTGGTATCCTTGAAGGCCAGAATAGCATGTTGGATTTCCTGGGACTAGAGTTACAGATGGTTTTGAATTACCATTTAGGTGCTGGAAATTGAATACAGGTCCTCTGGAAGAACAGCCAGTGATCTTAACCTCCAAAGTATCTCTCCAGTCCCAAACTACTGTGTTTTAAAGAGACTTGAAATGATTATTTTCTCTGGTTATATTAGTAATTAGGTCATCATTAAAACAATTTATTTTTAACTTTAAGAGTTTTCTTCTTACTTGCCATTCTGAAATTGTTTTATTACATTTAATTACTGAGAAAATTGTTGATTTTTACAAGTCCGTGTTTTTAGTTAAACTGTAAATAGTAAAACTTCCCAGTGGAACTGTGCAAAGAACTTCAAATCATAGAATTTCCTATTGCTGTTCCTGTGTTTAGATAATGACCCCAGAATAAACTTTTAGGACATTTACATGCTCATAGAAATTGTTTAACTAATATACTAGTCTGAAGTTGTCTCCTCTAGTTCTACACTTTGTAATTTCTTTCCTACAAATTCTGGCTCATTTTCTTTATACATGCTTAGAAGTTTTTAAACTGATAATAGAATACTAATTGGAAGAAAAAGGACAAGCTTGGGAGAAAGGGAAAGGAGCTGGAAGCAACCTGATGTGTCTTAACCTAGGAGACAATTGCTTCTTTTTTAGTTACTACCCACTCAATTGATTGGGCACATTATTTCTAACATCTATTCTGATTGGTACATTCACGTGTGTGAGTAACATGAAATATTTTTAACATTATTCCTGTTTGGAAATATATGATTTTGTCTTCTAAGTAAATCTCTGTCCATATTGGGAACCTTTTCAACTAAAGATTAACCAATTCAAACTTCCTTTGAAACAAGAAACTTCAAAGCAACCTACTGAGAAAATCTGAACTGATTGAGTTTAGTTCACATAATTTTATCAAAGAAGATTAAATATAGCTGTTTTCTGGTGCAAGCTAATTAGCTTCTCCCTTGTGTCCATTGATGGAATACACATTTTGTTTTCATAAAGACAACACAGTTTTCATGGTAATATGCCTCTGGCTCTGGCAGAGAATGAGAAAAGATGCTGTTGAAAATTGATTTCCTTGTTTCCCTCTTTAGAGTATAGAGTAAAATAATGAAGGTTTTCTTGTGTGCTGCAATTTAAGTGGACATCACCTTTGAAGAGGGATGGTGGCCAAGAACAAAGAAAGAAATCAACAAAACATTCAAATCCCTATGGAAAAACAGGGACACTACCCCACAAAATAGAGGATAATGAGTAGGCACAATGAATTAACAAAAGGTGAAAAACTATTTGGGAGCTAATGGCAACTTTTCTACAGATGAAATCAACACATAGAGGAATACTCCCTGAGCCAAGACACACGGGGGATGGCCTAGGCCCTATCCCAAAGGATAGGATAGACTCTGATGACACCCTGTGGAAGGCTTCTCCATCCAGGGGGAGCAGAAAGAATATGTGCTAGGTAGGGTTTTGTTTGGGGGGGTGATAGGAGAGGACGGGAGGGAGAGGGAACTGGTATTGTCATGTAGAACAATCTTATTTCTAATTCAAATAAAAAAAAAACTTCAAAAAAACCCCTCCAAGGATAGCCACTTTATTATTTATTTATTTTCTTTTAAATTAGCACAAATGAAGTAGATTTCATTGTGGCATTTTCATGAATGCATACTTTAATTTTTGATCCTGTACCTCACACTTCCCCTCTCCTCTACCCCTTATCTCCCATTGGTTCCTTCCCTCCCTTTTGGTTCTTCTGTTTCCATATCACAGGCATTCTTATCTTTTTGGTGACCTTAGCCTTTAACAGCTGAACCATCTCTCCGACCGATACCATAGGCTTTTATTCTCCTATCTTATCCATTTCACAGTCCCCATTCTAGATGCATGAATGAGCATTATGGGACACACACATGAGAGAGAGAGAAAGAGAGAATATGGTATTTGGTGTTTGTCTTTTTGAGTCTAGGTGACTTTGCTGAGTGTAATAATTTCAAATTCCATCCATTTTCCTCCAAATGCCATAATTTCATTTTCTTTATAGCTGAATAAAATTCCATTGCGTAGATATGTCACATTTTCTTTATTTATTTGTCTGCTGATGTACATCTAAGGTGGTCCATTTTCTTGCTATTGTGAGGAATGTGGTAATAAACATGGCTGTGCATAAATCTCTACAGTAGGACTTGGGGCACTTTGGTTGTACAGCTAGGTGTGGTAGTTATATTTTTAGTTTGTTGAGAAGCATTCATATTGATTTCTGATGCCTATACCAGTAGCTACTCCTGCCAACAGTAAATGAGTTTCTTTTATCCCCACAATCACACCAGCACTTGTCATTTCTTGGTATTAGCCACATTCGGACCGAGTTGAGATGGGATCTTTAAACAGTTTTAATTTGTGTCTCCTTTATGGCTAAGGATATTGAACACTCTAAAAGATATTTGTTGATTCTTTTTGTTTCTTTTGGTGACTGTCCATTTCATTAGCCTATTTCGGGGGTTTTCAGCTTTGGGTTTTGAATGTTTCATTTTTACGGTTCTTTATCTATAGTCTATTAACTCCCTGTCTCACAGAGATTTCTTCTCACTCTATAGGCTGTTTCTTCACTTAGTGAAGTTTCCCTTGCTGTGCATACTTTTCATTTCACATAGTTCCATTTGTCAACACTTGGGGTTTATTTTCTGTGTTATTGGAGTCCCTTTTAGATGGTCCTTGCCTATGCCTGTCTTGGAGTGTTTGCCTCATTTCCTTTTATTGGCTTCACCTTTTTTTTCTTGTTTTATAAAACGCATTTTATCCACTTGAATTGATGTAAGCACAATGAGTTTTATACCTTTCAACGTTTTCTTTCTGTTGTATTTATTAACAGCCCTTTCAGTCTAAAGAGTTCAAGTTAGCTTTTCTTGTAGGCCAGATTCTGGTGGAGACATACATCTCAGCTTTTGTTTGTCTGAGGGAGTCTTTATCTCTCCATTTCTAATGATCAGCTTTCTTGCAGCCAATGTTCTCATTTCACAGAGTTTTTGCTTCATTACTACAAAATTCCCATGCTACTCTCTCTTGTCAAGTAAATCTTCTCTTTATCCTTTATCTTTGGGCACTTGACTACAGGATACTTTGGGATAGAGTTAGTTGAATTAAATTGGACTTTTAACCTTTGACTTTCCTATATCATATTTTTGTTTGTCTGTGAAGTTTTTGCTCTATCTTACCAGTTAGCTTTGTCTTTGGCATTCTCAGGACACCATTGAAGCACAGTAAACTGAGGATGTGCTGTTGATGTTCCTGTGGGTTTTCTTCCAACTTTTGTCTGTAAACTGTATACTTTCAAATAACTTGTATTCAAGCTCATTGATGTCTCCTTAATTGAGATAGGCATGTATCTCATGCCAGCTTAGTTTAGTGAGCATTAATCTGAGAATACTGATATTTGGAAGGGGTTTAGAACGGATGATACAGATAGTTTCTTAGCTACTAAGGTTTATCTGATGCTAAGTTGAGTTACGCCTGACTCTCACAACTATAGGGACCTGTGTAGTCTAGAGAGGATATACCCTGAGTTCTTTCCAAGACAGGCAATGATGCAGGCACAAAATGGACCAGTTCTACCACTACACAGGTCTTTACATGGTACCAGAGCAGACCTGGAAGTTCAGTCTGTGAGTGCTGGCCTGTATACAAGGTCTTTGTTTTCTACTTAGTGTTGAGTCTTCTGAGAGCTGGCCCAAAGGTGTTTCTAAAATAAAATCTTATGTTAGTTTTGTGTCCTACTACCAAATGGATAGCATTCTGTTTCTCTCTGCTTCCTGGGAATGGAGGAAGGGAGGCAGTTATCCGACTGATTTATGAACAGTTCCACTGGCTCAGTCTTCACTTATTGTCAGAGGGGTAGGTGTTGGGGGGAGGGGTTCAATATACTATCTGATTTCACCACGACAGTCTTGTTACTAGGTTTCAAGTCTAAGGCCTGGACTGAATTTCTTTACCCTCATGAAAATGGGAGGCATCTCTGTCCACACTAGTTAGGATTGAAGGACTCTTTTCATGGATCTTTTCCTTTTATTGTGCTAAAACATGGGACTATGTTCTGTTATCTGGCTTCCTTATCCTTTATCAAGTTAGATTGGTGTCTTAGTCAGTGTTATGTTACTGTAAAGATACAGCATGACCAAAGGAACTCATATGAAAGAAAGTATTGCTTGCTTACAGTTTCAGAGGTCTAGTCCATTATCATCATGGTAGGAAGCGTGGTAATACGCTGGCAGGCATGATTCTAGAGACATTGCTGAGAGTCCTACATCCAGATCCACAGGCAGCAGGAAGAAAGAGAGACACTGGGCCTACTTTGGGCTTTTGAAACCTCAAAGCCCACGTCCAGTGACATACTTCCTCCAACAAGGTCACTCCTCCTAATCCTTCTCAAGTAGTGCTTGCCAATCTCTGATGATAAGCATTCACATATATGATCCTATGGGGGGATTATTATTCAAACCACCACAGTTGGTGTATAAATAAATGTTCAAACTGGTATATCCATTGGGATACGATCAGACAATCAATGCCTCACATTTTCTTTAGATGAGTTTCTTTACTTTAAACTATTTTCTTATCAGTGAAACACAAAAGTAATTTCTACCCCAGTGAAATAGTTGTTAAGTATAATTGAATTGTATGCACATGCTATGAATTATTATGAAAAGTTAATGCTTTTATTAGTGTTATTATTGTTGTTGCTTGTATTGGAATTATGATCATATCAAGTTTCTGGGAAATAATTTCATTTTCCTATTTGTTATCTAGCCACTAAAAATGATGAAAAGGCTTAATACAAGTTTTCAAAAAGAAAACAAATAAAACTTAGGGCAAAAATAACCTGAATTGGAGTTGTGAACTAGAATTTAATATGTAATTCCTTATGGAGATGACTTAAAGTACTCAATAAAGGCTTGTTGGCTGGTTGATTTGATTAGAAGAGGCAAAACCATGAAAATAAACACTGACCCATCTATTCAGGAAGGGCTTTGCAAATCAAACAGTTTCTGATCAACAGGCTTGATGGCAGTACAAGGAATTCATTTGCTCTACTTCTATTTTCATATATTAAATTGGAATATTGGGGATTTTGTGGAATTCAGTGGCAGAAATCATGTGACTCTGCTATGGCTTGAAAATATATGCCAATTTAGTGAGCAAAAAAATAAGTGCTTTAGAGTATAATGAAGGGCATAAACAGTATATATGTGCGGAATATTGTAAACCAAAATAAGTTTATTCTGGTCTAATGTTCTTACAGATATATACAAAGCTCCCTTTAAAATGAAAGACTAAAACTCTAGAACCTCTTTAGTCCAATTTAAAAAAATCAAAGAGTTCAATAAAACTTGAGCAAAAGACTTGAAAAGACTCTTCGATAAGAATGCTGTATAAAGGGTAAACAAACACATAAAACTTTTAAAAAAAATCATTAGTCATCATGGAAATAAAAATTAAAGGCACAATAAAACACTACTATAGACCTAGTAGAATGTTTAAAAATAAAGCCCTGGACAGACCATGGATGAATTTGTCAAGAAACTCTCATACATTACTGGTGACCACTCAGACCACTCAGAAAAAGTTTAATTTTCTTACAAAGTTACATGCACATCTAATTTGGGCCAAGAATTTCCCTTTCTAGGTATTTATCCCTAAAGAATGAAATGTATATTGAATCAAGTGTGGCTGAATGAGCTCCAGCTCAGAGCCATTGTGTCCCAGCCTTGGCTTTAAAAGGGGAACTTCAGTTTGAACTCCACTTTTTTATTTTACAAGGGCTGGTAGGATTAGGTGGTCTTATAATTCTACTTGTGTAGATTTCATGAACAATTCCCTTATGATAGAAGTCTTATTTTCAGAAGGCATAAATGCTGTATGTCCATTGCTGTCAGTGTGAGTGAGGGCTAAGAATACATGTAGCACAAGATGTTTGGAAGCTTTTCAGGAATGATCTACTATTCCGAGACAGTTTCTTCCCTCAGGAATGATCTACTATTCTGAGAAACTTTCTTCCCTCCTCTGTAGGGGAAGCTGTAGCCACGCCTACTTAGCTGTAGCCAGCCCCTAAGTAGGCATGGCTACACTCCTCCCTTCCCACCAGGTCCCTAGAAGAATAAGCGGAAGGTGTGCTACTAGAGATACAAGAAATCTCCAAATGCATGTCTAGGTATATTAATAAAATCATTAATCTACAAATCTTTATTGAATACCAGCTACACTATATTAAGAAATGATTAGGAGGGAATACACAACTGTTAAGGAGACACATTTTCTGTACTCATAGAGACCATTTGATTAGAATAGAATGCAGGCAAAATCAATGATGAGACAGGACATTGATATATGCATATAGCTGAGATATACAAAAACAATTTTGAGGTAGATATCCAAAATGATTTGAAACTTTGTTTGATGTTGAAAAAGTATACTGAGGACTTTCATGAGAATATGGCTCTGAGTTATGCTTATGGAGCTTTTACACTGTAGTAATGGTAAGGGAAAATAGAGGAAACTGAATGATGATCATGATGTTGTGATAATTTTGGAAATCATGAAACACATGGAAAATGGGTATATGGCTAGGTGTGGCTGAAGCAATAGGAGGAATGATTCAAGCTAGATTACAAGTTGTCTTGGCATGTTGTCTGCTTGGGTATTATTTTACAGATGTCTGTGACATTTGTTGGTACTGTCTACACTTTAAAGGGTAATAAGTATAGGTCAGGTGCCAGCAAAATATGTCCTAAATGTCAAGTCTAGTCTGTAGCATATATTTTTACAGTATGATGGTTTAAATATAATAATTATATTCCAAATGATTGAGAAGGGTCAAAATAATTATATTTAATGATAATTATAATGTCTATGAAATTTTTGTTTTGGTGTCCATACAACGTTGTTGGAAGAAGGAAAGGGAAGGGGAAACCAGTGTCATTATATCATAATCTCTCAAATAATAATTAACTAAAAAATCATAGTTTTAATTTGGAGTAATTAAATGAAATGGCTCACCAGAACCATAGAATATTCAAATTACAGGACACTCTTAAGAAGTGTCATTTGTTTCCTAGAGATACTTAGAAACAAAACACTTAAATTTACCATGGCACCTAACAAAGTTTTGTCTGGACTCTATGGAAAAGAAAAAGAAAGCTATAAAGCTAAAAATAAGTCCATGGATATGTGTCAAAGTACATAACAAACATGTAATATTAATTATCTCCACTCTATGCAGAGTTTATTCAGAACAAACATGGGCCCAAGCTACACTAATCCTTCACCAATGCCACTAAATTAGTGGAATCTAAAATTGAGACTGTTAAGCATCTAAAAGTCCTTGAAATAAAATTGGAGCAATTATGTCTAAAACTGATTCTTGACTTACTGTTCTGTGGTCGTTTTATCTCAGCAGCTCAATTGTAATAGCCAGAATCTTCTTTTTCATTTAGAAATTGATATTTTCATTCAGTTTAAAGTAACCATTATTTAAGCTGATCTTGCTGACACAGACAATGAATCTTTGGCATCATTTAGATTTGTAGGCCTCTAAAAGCCCTCTGCAAATTATGTTAGCAGCTCTATCTTCCACTGACATTACATTTGCCCTCATTACTCACTGGAATTTTTAATAGCTATTTGGATATATATATATATATATATATATGTGTGTGTGTGTGTGTGTGTGTGTGTGTGTGTGTGTGTGTGTGTGTGTCCTATGTAACTGTGGGCTGAAAATTTCTGGGTGTAGAGTAAGAACCAGAAGGGGAAAAACAATGTTTGAAAGAGTGTACTTTGTGTTTCATTGAGAGACATGGTGTGGAGATAAAAGAAATAACTGGTAATGATCTTTGTTTCTAGTTTTTTTCACATCTATTTAAAGTTATAAGTTGCAAGATCCTAAACAAATAATTGCAAAAGGGCAGACTGGCATGGAGCAACATACTGGATCCTAATAAGACCAGACATATGAGCAGAGTTTAGAGACTGAAGGAATCTATTTTGTACCCTGACAGAAAATCACTTAGCATGCCATCATCTAATTCTGTGAAAAGACTTAAGGACTCAAGGCCACAGCTGTGATCCTATGCTTCAAGGCTAAAGAGCATGAAGTCATTGTTGTTGACTGTGAAATCTGAGCATTATAAGGGGGTGTTCTTGGAGAAGGAATTGAGAAACTTGCTGTTCTCATCTGCTTTTATGTTACTGTGATAAAGACCTTTTAATGTTTACTATCAGTTTCTGTACTATTTTATTGTAGACGATGACAAATTCTTGTTTTGGACAGGTGCCATCCTTCACATCATATTTTAAGAATCACTGGGCTAAAGCAGGGGATGGCAGGCAGCCTGCAAGTTGAATCTAATTCAGTGCCTATTTTATTCAAATCATGTATTTTTTGGCACACAGCCATACCCATTCTGTTAAGATACCATCTATGGCTGCTTTCACTAATACAATGGTAAAGTCAAACTATGGTGTAAACCCTGTAATGCTCTAAATATGTACAATTTGACCCTTTATAAAAATCTTCATCTACCCTTATTGCAGGGCTCAGAAAAATAAGGGAGTTGGATTAATTTCCTAAGGCCCTTTCAAGCATAAATAGATAATTCTGCCAAGATGCTTGGTAACAGAGAAAATTGGTTGTCTAGCCTTGAAAGAGAAATAGCCAGAAAATGCTGTCCCTTTGGTGAATTTGATGTCCTTAAAGAGCCTTCTATTCAAAAATGAAATATTTTGTTTTCCCCATCCTTTTATATTTCCAGTATTCTGCCTATGTATTCTGATTAAATATGTTATTGAATGTTGGTTGCTTAAGGTCATCTTCCAGAAATGTGACTCTTTTTTTGTTAAGTTCCTAGAAATGTTCACTCTCCAATTTCTCAATTTCCCAGACATAGCATATGCCTAAGAAATTACCAAGGTGCTCTTCTTCCTAGCAAGGCCTTTCTAAAATGAATTGTATTTTATCTGCTGACTTTGGTACCACTTTCTAGTTGTTCTTCATGGGGGGGGGGTCGGAAGTACTAGCAACATCCCTATTTATTACCTGGGTCTAAACTCACAAGGAAAGCCAGCATTTAGGATATTCAAGAATGTGGCTTGTATTATAGGATAAGTGGATTTCTTTATTAAGTTTTAAAATTATTTTTATTGTTGTTGTTGTTGTTGTTGTTGTTGTTGTTGTTGGTGGTGGTGGTGGTGGTGTGTGTGTGTGTGTGTGTGTGTGTGTGTGTGTGTGTGTGTGTAGAATGAGTATGCCACTGCCTATATGTGGAGGTAAGAAAATAACTTTCACTCTGTTCCCTCCTTCCATTATAGGTTGTGGGGGATTGAACTCAGGCCATTAGACTTGCACAATAAGCACTTTTATCTGCTCAGCCATCTTGATGGGCCACAAATGGGGTTCTGTTTTTGAGACAGGGTTTCTCTGAAACTCACTTTTTTGACAAGGCTGGTCTCAAACTCAGAGATCCTCCTGCCTTTGCTGCCCAAGTGAAAAGTGGAGTTCTTAACATTGACTGTCATAAGAAATCAGAATGAATGTAGCAATCAACTTTTTCCCTAGATACCAAAAACTTCTTATACAAGAATAGGGATGAAGGCAACCAAACTCCAATACTCTATATAGGCAGCTAAGCTAGTTTAATTTCCAGTTGTTGTGATAAAATACCCTGACTAAAAGGGTTTATCTGGTTTACAGTTTCATTGTTTTGAGGAAGGTAAGGCAGGGACTTGGAGTAGATAGTTCCATCTCATCCACAGTCAAGAGCAGAAAGAAATAAATGTTGCATGCTTATTACTTAGCTCACTTTTTCTACCCATACAGTCCAGAACCCAAATCCAAAGAATGTTGTCACCCACAGTGGGCTTGGTCTTCCCAATTCATTTGACAGAATCACGATAAACCTCCAGAGACCTTCCCACAGGCCAATCCAATTTGGATAAACCTTCATTAAAATACTAACCATGTGATTCTAGATTGTGTCCAATTGCTAATTAAAATGAACCAGCACAACAGGTTAACATAGTAAAGGGAGATGAGGAGAGGACAGGTTTGTGCAAGCACATTTTATTATCTCATGTCAGACAGATAAATCATCCTCAGATTTAAATCATATTGTCACCTATCCTGCTATGTAAAAGGAAACTGCATTCATTGTCCATTTACTAGAACTATAAAGCTTAATCCACATTTTTCTTTCCTTTTTTGATAGTCACAGACTTCGCTACTTTGATCTCAGATGTCATTTGAAACCTTTCTCTTTTGCCTTCTCTATCACATCTGTCTTAGTTTTGTCCCTAACAAACCCATTTAAAGTATATTTTTTGTAACATAATCTTTGTCCCATACCACATTCAGAAACTCTGTGGTGGACAGTTTTCTGTGCCCTAAAGGTATTTAATCTCAAAGACATGAAGTATTCATGTTTTTGTCTCAGGGTTCCAGAGGATCCTCTCAACATCTGTATAAGCATGACTGGAAGAGGAAATGGTATAGAGTTAACATGTGGTAACAATCTTCAATGAGTGGAAAGAAGCTGAATAAATGCTTTATGAGAAACATTCTTTATTTTTTACACTTGTTTCCATACAATATATTTTGATCATGTTTTTCCCTGCCCCAACTCTTTCCAATACCTCCCGAACTCCTTACTCACCTAACTTTAAGTTCTATCTCTCTCACAAAACAAAACAAAACTTTAAAAAAACAAACAAAAACTAAGAAACAAACCCCTCCACAAAAACAAAAATCAAAGTAAACAAGCAAAAGACACATAACACAAAAAACGCTAAAACAAAGCCTCATACCAAGGATGTCAAGGCTGGACTAGGCAACCCAGTAGGAGGAAAAGGGTCCCACAATCAGGCAAAAGAGTCAAAGACACTCCCTATTCCAAGTGTTTGCAGTCCCACAAGAACACCAAGCCATACAACTGTAATACATATATGCAGAAGACCTAGCTCACACCCATACAAGCAGGGTTCGTGTTTGTCACTTTAGTCTCTGTGAGCTTTCCCCTATGAGCCCTGCTTAGTTGATTCTGTGGGCCAAGTTCTCTTGGTGTCCTGGCCCCCTTCGGCTTCTAAAATCCTTCCTTCTTCTTCTATGGGGATCCCTGGCTCCACCTAGTGTTTGGCTGTGGATCTCTGCACCTGTTCCCATCAGGTCCCACAACTAGAAGCCTTGCCTAGTTATAGAAGATGGCCAGAGTTTGTGCCCAGTCTTATTGTATCTTGTTAGACCATGTTCAGTGGATATCCCTCAGAGTTCTGCCTTTTTTTGAAGGAAAATGGAGCAGAAGTTGATCTGGGGGAGAGCGAAGGAAGGGGAAGTGACTTCGAGGAATGGAGGGAGGGGAAACTGTGCTCAGAATGTAATGCATGAGAGAATAGATGTTTAAAAAACGCTAAAACAAAGCAATACAACAATAAAGAGACCACAAAAATACCATTGAGTTTGTTTTGTGTTGGCCAACTACTCTTGGGCATGAGGTCTGCCCTGGAGTGTGGATGCTATATCCAATGAATTATACCAAATGCATTGGAGAAAATTGATTTTCTCTTTGCCTGTAGGTATCAATGGCAAATACCTTTTTGGGTAGGGGCGGGACTTTATATGCACTTCCCCTTCTCCTTGCTAATGTTTTGTCTGGTTCAAACTTGTGCAGGTCTGGTGTATGCTGCCACAGTTTCTGTGAGTTCATGTGTACACTAGTCTTCTTTTATGTGGAAGATACTATTTCCTTGGAGTCATCTATCTCCTCTGGCTCTTACAATCTTTCTACCTCCTTTTCTGAGAAGATCCCTAAGCCTTGAGAGGAGGGGTTTGATGGAGACATCCCATTTAGATTGGACTGCTCTGAACTCTCTCATTCTCTGAACATTGAACAGTTGTGAGTCTCTGGGTTGATTCTCATGTACTGCAAGAAGAAGCATCTCCAATGTGGGTGGAGCAAAGCACTGACCATAAGGTGAGGAACATTCTGGATGCTGAGAGAACTTCTGATGTGCTTAAATTCAAATAACCCACAGTGGTAACAAGCTCACTCACACAGTATTTTGTAGTATTTTTCATTCCCAGACTCACTTTGCTAATTCCTGCTTCCTGGGATTGCCTCCTAAGTGAACCGTCTGTTCTCTAGTTTTTGTCTCAAGATCTGCTTTACAAGAAATGTAAACTATCTCAATGCTGATGAAGTTGGAAGGTTTCATTAATTTTGCTTTAAAGATGAGAAACTTGAAGTATGATCAGGTGAATTGGCTTACTGGAATTTTTATTTCTAGAAAGTGTTAGAGCTAAGGTTATGTTAGTGTTTCTAATTTACTGATATCTTTCTACTGAAAAACCAAAGGCTATCCATGTATAAGTACTTATTTAGTCCTATAAAATTGTAGTAAAAAAATTGCATTGCATCAATAGGCATAAGGGGTTTTACAACCCATTTGGTGGAAGCAGACTCTTTGCAATTATGTAAAATGATACATGCTTATTTGGAAGAGCTTTGTTCAAGAACTAGGGTCCATTTATACCGATTCAAAGAATGGAGGCTCTATCAGCTCTTTGTTTGTTTTCTGAACCATTCATATTACAAGTATTGTTTGGGATGTTGCTTTTCTTGAAATATAGCCAAATGAAGCACTTTATAAACAAAATGGGCCACTCAAATGATTTATTATCATTCAAAAATAAATGAAAATGCTCCAAAGCTGAACAATTAAGCATTCAGAAGTAAGTACTCAAGCTAAGCTTTCTCATTTAAAGAAATTCAAATTAGCTTCAAGCTCTTGGGTCTAATTTCTTAGTAGAAAAGAAAATCTCTGTCCAATTGGAAACTTTTTATTTTGCCATCCTCAATCTTTTAAAACATCAGAATTAAGAAGACAGAAGAAAAGACCCATGGAAGGCATTTGCCTGCCATCCTAGGTGGTCACAAACAGCTTGTAGGAGACAATATCCCAGGAAGCCAACCCCCTCTAGCTTCTCTAGCTTCATAATTAGCCATGTGAAATGGGATTGGGATAAGAAAAATGAATATAGGTCAGAATCCAAGTATAAAATAGTTCACTCACTCGTGAGTTCTGAATGCCTCTTTTTACTGAAGGAGCGAGTTTAAGGTATGGATAAAGTTGAAGAAACTATGGAGAAATGTTGGGGTACTAGTGTGTCACGGTTAATATTAGCTGTCAACTTGAGAGAATCTAGAATTACCTAGGAGACAAGCCATTTGCTCACCTGTGATAATCTAGATTAGGTTAACTCCTGGATATGCCTGTAAGAGTTTTTCTAGATTGCACGAATTGAGATGAGAAGACTCATGCTAGCTGTGAGTTTAGAGATGAGAACTCTGAAGCATGAGTTTGTTGGGATTTTTATTTCTAGTATGTATCATAGATAAGTTTATGTTAGTGTTTTCACTTTACTGATGCCTTTCCCACCAAAGAGCCATAGACTTTCTCATGTAAGTCCTCATGTATTCCTGTCAAGTTTTGGTACAAAAATTGAGACACATCTATAGGCATAAAAATTTTAAACCCATTTTTGGGAAGAAGACTCTTTGCAATTAGGTAAAATGATGCATGCTTATGTGAATGAACTTTTGTTGAAGTGGCCAGGGTCCATTGCATAGTCTGGAGCGCCATATTGAATAAAAGAAGGGGTGCTGAGAACTAACATTCATCTCTCACTGCCCTCAGACTGTGATGAATAGTGACTAGTTGCTTCAATATCCAGCTGTCATAATCATGCCATAGCCCCTTCTTGGAAAAACTGTATCATGGAACTGTAAGTAAATCCCTCCTTCCTTCTTTAAGTTGTTTTGTTGGTGTATTGTGTCTCAGTATCTAGACAAATAATTAATACACAATGTATAGTCTACATCAGGATGCTTTTAGTATCCACAGAGGCAAAGCAGGGAATGCAGCCACCACAAGCAATGAAGAGGCGTTCCTAACAAAGACGCTAATTTTTTATTAATTTGTTAGTATTGTAATGTGTATTTGTGGAGGGAGGTGTGTATGGGTCACAGCATGTTTTTGGACATCAGAGGACAACCCAGATGAGTTACTTCTCTCCTTCCACATTTACATGAGTTTTGGGTATAGAACTCAGATCACCAGGCTTCCTCAGCTAGCCCTTCTGCTCTCTGAGCCAGCTCATGGGCCCTTCTACCAGGGGTTTTGATATTAGAAGAATGGTATGCAGAAGAGTAAGTGGAATACTTACTTTGATATGTTAAATTTTTATCTTCCATAATCACTCTCCAGGCATTTTTTGTTAGGTGTAATGAACCACAATCCAGTGACTTGGAAAGTTGAATGATATAGCCCATAATGTTAGCCTTTGGGCACACAGAAGACAGAGAAAGATAGAAAAGACTTTTAGGAGCTGGTGAAGGAAGAAGAAATCACCCTTTGCTCACCCCCGTGAATCAATTCCATAAATTATGTGAGCAAAATCAATTTAATGGAAGCATCAGCAGGCAAAATGTTAGGACTTATACTCAGCACACACAATAACCAAGAGAGAAACACCTGATGTTTTTAGCCTACAGTTTAGATTACCCATTGGTATTTTATGATTTTCTATACACGTTTGTGTGCTTACTTAAGCAAATAATGGTGACAATCAGCCACCATATGGAAAAAAATAGCTAGTGAATTCAATAATTCAATAAATGCTAGTGAAACGAAGTGTTTTATTTTTCTTTAATATTTAAAATATTACCATTGCACAAATAGTTTCTCAGTTGACTTACTATTGGATTGGCATATCAAATGTTTATTAATTCAAATTGGACAAAGTATTTTTCCTCGTATTCTTACTGGGAAACAAAGGAATCAACAAATGAGCTCCTAGGTAGTGTTTGTGTTCTCATGAACTTTGGTTGATTTCAGAGTGTTGTCTGACACTCATGGGTTTGTTGCTGTTTGTTCATTCATTCACTCATTTATTCTGTGATCACTCTTGAACATTGAATAGTTCATTAGACATGAGACAAATACAAAGTGTCCTTGTCTTGTTCAATATTATATGCTCGTTTTGGAGGTAGATAAAAAAGAAGTATATGTTTTAATAAAACATGTGTAGATTATGATCGTCTGTGCAGGAAATGAAAACAGTGAGGGGATGAAATATAATTAGGGAGAGGACAGTCTTGAGTAGATAAGACTGTCAGAGAAAGTTCTTCTTGCATGAAAAAAACACAAAAGATCCTGAAGGATTGGGAGAAACTAAAACTGAAAATAGCATGAAGAATTGTAATCCAGGCCCAGGGAACAGCAAACAAAATCTTACTGGCAGGACACAATCCGGGTCTTATGAAAATGGATCCCTCTCTTGTCTCAGGGTAAGATGATCTGAAGTTTTGTCAAGAAATGTGAATTCCTGAGGACTGCATCCAAGATGGAACAAATGGCATGGGACTTAGAGAAGAGAGTCCTGGGAAGTGGATGAATGGTATCATGACAAAAGTTGGGAAATATTGTCCATAAATGACAATCTATGGTGGTTGTTCTTTGGAGGGGTGTATCTCATGAAGATGGGAGATTGGTGTAAAAATGTTATGCCATTTGTTGTATTTTCTCTAGTGATTCACTCTAAGGTGTCAAGGTTTTAGAAGCAGTGACCAAAGTTAACAATACCCAATGTGTGGGACATACCCTGCTTCACAGGTCCTTGGGACTGATATCTGTTACTTACAAGCTTTTAGATGTAGTAGGCTGACCTCTAAAAATGCCTCTCTAATTTCCAAATTATTCAACTGAACACTGATGTAGATATTGCCACAAAGAGACTTTGCTAGTGAAATTCTGAAAATAGGACCTAACCATCATAACCAGGATTACTCAAGCAAATTCAACATAATCACATAAAACACTTCTGAACAAGGAAAGAAGATGCCACAGAAGGCCAAAGAAGTACCACAAGAGACAGACTGCATGAGATGAGAACATGGAAAGCATGAGAAGGAATAGAGGCAGCCTCTCAGTGCAAAGGCCAACCCCTGATTGATAACAAGCAAGGAAATGGGGGCTTCCAACAACCACAAAGAACTAAATTACTTCAATAAGTCTGGAAATGGATTTTTCTCAAAGCTTCCTGTCCAGCCAACAGTTTGGGTTGTGAAATATGAAGCAGAGGAACAAGCTAAATTCACCAGGATTTTGACCTACAGAAACATAAAGATTATACATTTGGGTTGTTACGAAGTGTGTGGCCATTTGTTACAAAGACAATGGAAAATTCATAAAAATGGTCACATTCAAGCTTAGGACTCCTAACCTGAAGGCTATTCTTTATAGCATCATCATTAGGAATCCCAATAGGGACTTGGGAAAATGATCTACTTTTTAGTCTTGTCATACCTGTAATAATTACATTCCATATATATAAAACAAATCAAACCATTCCTAACTCAAAGTGGGTCTCAGATCCTAATGATATGCTAGTACTGAGTATTATGGTGGAAGGTTCACCCCAGTCCCTGGCATCCATATACCCAAAGAGTCTGGGATGTTATGGTGGAAGTTCCACCCAAGCCTTCCTCCCCTATCTCCTTCCAAATACTTCTGAATCTCAGAAAGCCCACCAAATGATGACCTCCTTAACAGGGATGCTTAAGACCACTCCCAAAGGGTACTTATACTCCAGAAAATAGATGTGTGGTTTCCCAGTCTTTCTTTCCTGTCTCCTCTCTGAGGGCCTGGAAGGTCATCAGGGAGCATTGTATCCATTAAACGTGGGCTTTTTCTAATTTGGTTTGATTTGCTCTGATTTGGATTCCGCATCGGCCTATAGGTTTACTGGGGTAAAGAAATTTTCACTGACCAAACTGAAATCTTAGGCAGGCATCCAGAGGCTTCTTCCAAAGGTTTGCAGGTATCAAGGGTCATTATGGACAAGGAACTTGAAAGTTAGTTTTCCCATTTATTACAAATTGGGTTGCCTGGGGAAACAGAATTAGATAGTATCAGACAGAATCTGGAGTTAAGATAGAAGCATTTATTATTATTGGTTGGGATTAATTTGTATGGAAAAAATTAATATTGGCCTAGAAAGGGTTGAACAAAAATGCAGTTCTGTTACTACTTCCATGGGAACTTTGGAGCTGGGATGTTCATTCAAGGTTGTCTAAGGGATGAGCCTAGGGTCTGGACCTTTATTTCTCTTGGAAGATCATCATTAGATAAGATTACTTTGAGGAGAAAACTTCACCTTAATCCATCATGCTAGATACAGCTGAGGCAGTCTCTGCTGACGGTTAACAGTTCAGAACATTCCCAACAGCTGGGGGTGTTAGCCCTTCCTTTCTGAAGGGAAATCTAGGAGATTCATCACAATGTTCAATACGATATCGATGGTCTTTGTGTATCGATAGTACGAGATTTCCCTTCTATTACACACAGGAAGGCTTATTTGCTAGGTCCAATTTAATTTCTAAGTCTTCCTGGTGGCTCAGCAATTAAGTCTCATGGTATTCTATGGTATTCTATTATAGTACCAGTATCCCAGTCCTAACTCTCAACAATCTCTGGGATCAGCTTATTCTAAGAATTTCTGATGCCTATAGATTTTAGGGCCTGCTTAAACCTTCTGGTAAAAGTATCTGCCAACACCAGGGCAGGGAAATATCACCAGTAAATAACAAAGGAGAAACCCTTAAATATCCTCTAAAATGTTTGAGGCTAAATGCTTAAACGCCCCCAAATAACCACTTTTATTTCCCAAAGCCACATTTTTTGGACTAAAAAGGAATATTTTTTGCACTAGTGGGCACAGGACTCTGGTAAAGTTTCAAGAATGATATTTTAATATTTCATTTTATTAGATCTCCTCTCTCTTGCAATTGCTATAATCAACAGCAAATGTCCTATGACCTTGGAGTGTTTTTCTACCTTTTTCTATCCTTTCAAGTTATTCTGGAAAGTAATGGCTGAAATGTTACAATAATTTGTGGAAGGGAAATGAAGGAAGAGTCATGACTTTGAAACACACTGTTCAATCCTAATCCTGGCTCACAGGTATCAGTTTTGTGATTTTTGGAATCAGCACCAATTCTTCCCTGTCTACTAAAAAGGTTACCACTTTTCATCCCCAGTATTGGAAAATATTAACATGGGCTGAAACTTTTGGCAAATTCAAATAATTATACTTTGATCCATGAGATTTGGGTGTGTGCATACTTCTCTTCAATGATTTCTCAAGTGAGTACTTCTCTCTCTCTCTCTTTTTTTGTTTTTTTTTGAGACAGGGTTTCTCTGTGCAGCTTTGGAGCCTATTCTGGCACTCGCTCTGGATACCAGGCTGGCCTCGAACTCACAGAGATCCGCCTGCCTCTGCCTCCCGAGTGCTGGGATTAAAGGCGTGTGCCACCAACGCCTGGCTTCAAGTGAGTACTTTTAATGTTGAAAAAAACATGAAGGAGGTCAAGACCGGGCTGGTGAAACCCACAGAAACAGCTGACCTGAACAAGGGAGAGTCCATGGACCCCAGACTGAAGCCTGAGAGGCCAGCAGGGGACTGATCCAAACCACTGAACTTGGATGTCAATGAGGAGGCCATGGCACTCTATGGGGCCCCTGGTAGTGGATCAGTATTTATCCCTGGCCTAAGAAGGGACTTTGAGAGCTCATCCCACATGGAGGAATGCTCTCTCATCCTGGACACATGGGGGAGGGCCTAGGCCCGGCCCAGGATGATATGACAGACTTTGGGGATCCCCCAAGGAGGGCCTTACCCTGCCTGGGGAGCAGAGAGGGGATGGGGTCAGGGGCTGGTGGGGATGGAGGAGGAGGGGAGGGAGAGGGAGAAGGGATTGACATGTGAAGCAGGCTTGTTTCTAATTTGAACTAATAAAAAAATTTCTTGGGAAAATATTTAAAAATTTTAAAAAGTTCATTAAAGCTCACAAAAGGGAAAAAAAAAACCATGAAGGAAGTCGTATTCCCATTTATTGACGATATATAAAAGGGAGTGTAACAATCATCACAACAAAAGGAAAAATGCCTTCACATTCTACAGATTTCTCTGGGTAGGGGGAAGAGCAATGAGAAAGAGAAAAATCTAACTGTTTTTGAAGACAAAATATGTTCCTGAGACTGAAACAAGAATCAGCCCCAATCTTTGTCTTTCAGTAGGTACTAGATGCTATGAGGTCCATGTAATTTACTGTCCAAACCAGGACACTTCACTTACATGTCTCCTGGGTAACAGATATAAACCATGCTTATCACAGTTAAACTGAGACACACACTCTAAAGTTTGTTAGCACAAGAATTCCAAATTTCTGAGAAAAAACATTTCAACCTAAAATTCCCTGGAGAAAACATTAAACCGCTGTGCATACAGAATGATGACTTTTGGGTATGCAAAGACATCTGACAATGTTTGGGCAATAAATATTTGGTTCTGGGGTAAAGATCATTTGGTTTAAGCAATGTTTGCAAAGCTTACTGGGTTTTACCCCTTAGAATCAATATATAAACCAATATCAGTAGCTACAAATTGAAATATAAATATCATCTTGATAAAGAAGGATATAATTGACAATAATTGGGAAATGAAAGAGAAGGAAGAGTCAGTGAGCTGAGAGAGCATCGTTGTTGTTTAACAAATGGGAGAAGAGGAAAAGAACATATGATTGATAGTCCCACACAGAGAAGTTGATCATGCTATCTGTTATTATCTTAGGTGGAATATAATACAGCAGAGAACTGAAGAGTATGCAAGTCAACTAAATCTACATATACAAATCAAAAAATAGTTTGTCAATTTTAAGGTTGATACATAAATTAAGATGTGCGTATAAGCAATTCACTGAGAAATATAGCAGTGCTTATCAGAGACACAAAGTCACAAGGAACAGCTTCTTCCAGAGAAGCCAATTGTAGCTTTTCATCATAAGCTCTTGCATGCTGTGCTGTTTTTAAGCATACAACTTTACACATATTCATTAGCTAAGGCAGGGAGAGGGGAGATGCAACATCAGCAATTTGGCTTCTGGGAAATGGCACCATTCATTACATTAAATGAAATGTGGCTTATTTGGAGTCTACCAGCATTTTAGCTTTGATCATATTTAATTTGTATTTTTTTGCTTTTGTAATAAGATAAAAGCATACTGTTTTGATACTCCGTTTTAGATATGGATATTAACAAATGCCTTTAGAATAAAAATATACAAGCCATTTCTAAGTGGCCAAACACTTTCTGTTTCACCAGCATCACTGGAGTTTTGAGATAGACCACTTACCTGTAAAGTGAAGAGTTACTTTGGTACTAACTCATTACTCTGGTTCTGGTTCAATTTGTCTTCTTTGAAGCTTTCCCTTAATCCTGTAAGCAGAATTGATGATGGTCTCCTTTGGGTCCCACTGTACATTATACATGCATTTATCACAGCTCATGTTTCTCATCATAGAGCTATTTGTTTACACAGATGTTTGCTTATGATTCCGAGACTAAGAGTGCTTATGAGTGGGACTCATATCTTATGCATCTGTATCTTTAACACTTGGCTAACAGTTAGTGACACACAAGGAGCCCAACAAATGTTTGCTGAATCGATAGGTAAGCAGCAATGTTATTCCTCTAGCTTTCTGAGTGTCCTTCAAGTGCTACCCACCCAATAGAAAAGGTGAAGAGTAATTTATCTACCATAAGCACAGAGCTCTTTAGAAACATTATGATGAACAGGGCTTTCTCTGAGGTACAAGGAAACAAGTAGTTCTAATTGTGTTCTTCTACTGCCATGGGGATGATCCTGCCATGCCTTCTCCACCATGATGCATTCTACCTCCCCAAACCTTGAGCCTAATTAAACACTCTCTTAAAAAGATGAAGGACAAGCAGGTTGGCTGGGGAGGGGATAAAGTGCTCATTATGCAGGCCTGATTACCTTAGTTCAATTCCCAGAGCACATATAAAGGCGGAAGGAAAGAACTGACTCCAAAAAGTCATTCTCTGACTTCCGCACAAGCACCATGGCATGTATTTGCCCCCACCTGCTAGCTATGTCCTTAAAAAGATTATTATTATAATAGATTAAAGAAATCATAAAATTGTTTTAACCTATTTTTCTGACTGCCTATGTCCTGTAAAGAAAAGATTATGCTGCCTTTATGTCGAGATATACATACATACATACATACATACATACATACATATAGTACAAACATATAGTACATATTGGTGTAATGGGAACAATGGCTCATCATAGCTACAAACCCGCACCTTGGGTAAGATAACCTGACAGCCCAATGTTTCACTATTACTCTAGCAAAGAACTTTAACCTTTTTCTTAACTCCATTCTTACCTTGCTAACAATTTTCCTTTACTCATATAAAAATGAACCTTATTATTCTCTCTCCTAAAGAGAGAAGACAATATTGTAATCCAAGAAAATGAAGAAATTGTTGTTCTCTCTCTCTCTCCCTCTCTCTCTCTCTCTCTGTGTGTGTGTGTGTGTGTCTGTCTCTCTCTCTCTCCCTCCCTCCCTCCCTCCCTCCCTCTCTCTCTCTCTCTCTCTCTCTCTCTCTCTCTCTCTCTCTCTCTCTCGTCAGGTTCAAAGGAGGAAACAATAATTGTATTTAGCATCATACCCCGATTGTTTGACATTGCTAAGACTGTTGGGACTGTTGCTTTCTCCAGGCACTCCACTTGCTTATTCATTACTTTAGCAAGACTTAGACAGCAGTTAGGAGGAGGATGGTTCTTTATGCATCATGAATGATTCACAAGACACGGACCTGATCAACCAGTATCAGGCAGAGCATCTTGTGATTTATTTTCTGGACAATCTGCCTATGTTACTTACAGCTTTACAACCTGGCTTTAACAAAAGGAAACACACTGTTTCTATTGATTACAACTTTTAAAATGGTCCTACATAACTCAGAGGCAGGCTTTTAAAGAAAAGCATAAAGGCTCATTACGAGTCATTAACACTGCCTTAGTTACTTTATTCCTTAGAATTTCTTTGTTTTCTTGTTATCTCAATTATAGCACTTTCTCATTTGATGATATCTGAGAGTCTTTATATTTGATGGTAAACCAGTTTCACCCCACACACCTTCTAAATCCCTCACCAATGTTCCTACTAACCATAGATTTGTTTTAAATACCAGAAATAAAGCCAAAGATTTAAATTTACATTCTTAGATAGTAATCTACTTGCAAACATATGAAAAAAACATGTTCATTCAGTTCCTTCTGAAAGCATTTTATTTTTCACCAAAGTTACTTTGAAACACTCCTAAAAACCCAAATTAGGGATTGATGGAACTTTTTATTCTCTTAAATTATGGAGTTTATAATGTAAATGATTATAACTTGTCCTTAACTCTGTGTCTAACAAGAGTACATAAAGAATATTAAGAATCAGCTGGGTGGTGGTGGCACATGCCTTTAAGCCCAGCACTTGTGAGGCAGAGGCAGAGGGATCTCTGTGAATTCAAGACCAGCTTGGTCTACAAGAGCTAGTTCGAGGACAGCCTCCAAAGCCACAGAGAAACCCTGTCTCAAAAACCCATAAAAAGCATAATAATAATAATAATAATAATAATAATAATAATAATAAATAATAATAATAATAATAATAATATTAAGAATCCCTTTGAACTTATTTCCTTTCATCTGTCATTTTGCTTAAGCTCAAGTTTCTTTTAAACTAGTAAGGCCTTTATAAGAAACTCCATTTGCAATTGAAACATTAAATATAGTTTAATTCCAAATAGTTTTCAGTATCCTCAACTAAGGCCCTATAATGTGATCTTAAGCTATTTCCCAATCGAGCCTGTAAGATGGAACAGAGGATAAAGGCACTTGATGCCAAGCCTGACAACCTGAGTTCAATTCCTAGAAAGCCAAGTAAAGGGGAAAGGAGAGACTGTAATGATCATGAAGCAGTATACATTTACCTGGAATTGTATGGAATTGTAGGAAACAAAATCTTCACCAAACATCTCTTGCTACTCCAAGAAGCACAGAGAATCTCTGTAGTTTCCACTATGTGGTTGCAAACACAGCCTTTCTGAGGACTTCTTGCTTGGTCTCCATCACTGATCTTTATTATTCTGTCTCAACTGCTATTGGATGACTTTTAATGGACTTCACAGTGTGCTGAAAACCCAGTAATTGTTCACCAACATATCCAGCACGAATACGTTTCAGGAAAGTTATTTAATTTCTCAGAAACTATCCTTTTATACAGAAAAGTAGTAACAATGGCACTTTTTCAAGGTTAAACATGATAACATACAGTTGATTCTCAGATGTGAATTTACCTACTGGCTAGAAGTTATTTGTAACTCCAAAATTAGAACTTGTGACTCTCATATCCATTTACTTAGATGAGAGGCATAGCAAAACATTTAAGTCACTCCAAGTTCCTGGCTATACTCAAACAGAGCAATTTAAGATAAGTGGTGCATAAGAGAATTAGTGGCACCTAATTTTTGCAATTTCATTGTTCTTGTTGAAGATTTTGCTTCAAATTGTTTTCCATGTGCAGTACTGAAGTGTTTTCTAGTGTTTCTAAGTACAAGTAGTCTAACTCTGTGTTCAGAGTGACTTGTTAGATTAAAGTATAAAAAATAGTGTATTATAAATAGCTGGTATTTAGGTGGCTTCAGTAAATACCCACACTATTGTCTTTTCTCTTCAAGCAGGAGGATAAAATGGTAAGTTTTTTTTTTTTTCAGGAGTAACTGGGTGGTGACTATCCAAACTGTTTTTAGAGTGTTTTCATGAAAATGTAATAGGAACAATTAAGAAGTCCACCTTTTTATTCTTCAATGAAAGGTCAGTGTCTTTCTGTTACCTGGCACTGTACACATGAACACTTAAGATTAACTCAAAGTAGACCAAAGATGATCACAGATGAGATGGAGGAAGGGAGAATGCTAAATAACACTAAGGACATTTGAAAAATATGTAGGCAAACATTATTTTATTGTTTACTAAAAATACATACATATGTGTGTGTGTGTGTGTGTGTGTGTGTGTGTGTGTGTGTGTGTGTGTGTGTGTGTGTGTGTCTGTGTGTAACAGAGTTCAAATGCAGTTATGCCACAAGGGATGGATGATACTGCAGCCCACTTGAACTGTAGACCATCTAAAACAACAAAACCCCAGTACCAGCCATGGGAAACTTTCCCTTGCTCTGTTAGTTAGGGAAGTCCACAGAGACTCCCAAAACAATATAAGCTATTGCTGTTGTCCATGTTTGCCTCCTCAAATGTGAAGGTAAGGCCCTATTGCTGCAGACACCATTCACATAAGACATAGTACTTGAAGAAATTAGTCTGGAACTGATCTGAAAGTCTCTACTTATGGTCCAGCTCTCATGGAATCTGAAGATCCTATGCAAGGGGCCAATGGGGGAAAGCAATCTATAGTCCTACCCAGCTGGAAAGCCTATGGATTACAATAGCATCTAGCACAGCAAGCTGTCCCTGACTGTGGAATAGTGGCACTTTTATCTTGGGAGTGACCAACAGCCATCTAATTGGACCTAAGTCCCACTCAGTAGGAAGAATTTATGCCTAGTACTGTAAACCTAGCTAACTACCAGTGACTCATTAGGTCGTGGACCTTAGAGGAGAACCTAATACTGCCATTTGTTTAAACCAATATCATTTCTAACTGTATTTGAAATACAAAATGAAGTCAGTAAGTTGTACACACACAAACACACACACACACACACACACACACACACATTAAACAACAATAATTAAAGAAGATGAGGTCATGAATTTGAGAGGGCATATGCAAAATGGGAGGAGTTGGAGGGGGAAGGGAGGTGTGGAAATGATGCAAATATGTTATTCATGTATGAAATCCTCAAAACAGTAAAATATTAAATGAAATGAAGGTTTGAATTAGTCTTCCGTACATCTCAATGTGGAAAGCTGTTTGAAATTTTAAGCAGGCATTCTTGGTACCTTTGCACTACCTCAGAAACTCTTTTTCTTCTCTTTTTTTATACTGGTATGCTGAGGTCTTTTGTCAGGTAAGATTATTTTATTTCTTTCAACATATGTTTCAGTTTTTATTCTGGGCAGCTTGTTCTTTTTAAATTTCTTGGGTTTGTTTATATCTGTCAAAGACTGAATGGCTCTTTGGCTTTGCTATTATGCAGTTCAAATTATCCTAATGCACCTGTTAAGTTAAAGTGGTTATGCTTGCAGGCTCTCGGTGAATCAATTTTGCTGCTGAATAATGAAGTACCTCAGGTTTTCCATATTTCTGTGTCTACTTAGAAGCCAGAAAATGAGTGTCCTGACATTTTTCAAGGTGCCTGATGATCCAAATTGTTGATTGAGAATATAGCAGATAGTAGAATAAAAATTGTTTAGATTCTACATTTCATGGCACAATTCTCAGTTATTGCTTCCAGCTATGAGCCAGATTTTCTAGGAGATGTGTAAATCAAATATTTTAAGCTAGAAACCCTTCAGAATGCAATTGAGCCATCTTGTTGGCTATTTTGAAGAACTTATTTCACTAAAAGTTTATACAGCTGATGCCTGGCTTTCTATGTACTCTTTCATACACCTCCCTCACCCGTAGATGTTCAACACTCTCCCTTCCATAGGCAGAATTTCCCAACCATTTTTTTTCTTGTGGCAACACTACACACTGCAGGATGATAGTGGCATCTTTGGTTTCAGCCTACTAAAATATAGCACCTCACTGTCCAGTGACAAAAAAAAATCCAAGACATCATTAACTGTTCATTGCAGTACAACAGGGCTTCATTAGTGAGCATTGCTTTAGGGAGAGGGGTGTATTCCATATCAAGTGGGGAATTTTAGAGTTTCCTGTCTCTGTACGGTAAATGGCATCCAGGTTGGCAGCAAAAGTTCAGTATTGATGGTGTCCACTTTGTTGTCCTAAGGGGAAATGTGGCTACCCTACAACTTAGTTGTTCTTAGCCATTTTCAGGTTGTTCACTGTCAGGATCAGCACCTGCTACATGCCTTGTTTTTTGTGTCTGTATACTGCCCCTCACAGAAGCTTTGTTTATTTTGCTTTTACTTTCTATCTTACCTCACAGACAACAGAAACACTGCAGCTACTGCAGGTGAAGAATATCCTGACCATCTGAATTTCAATAGCCGGGATTTTCCCCCTTTTCATAATTCCTCTTTCTAGACCTTGTCCCACTAAGCTAATTAGCTTACATAAAGACTGAATATTCCTCTGCTCAAGAATATTCTGCTCACTTAGAGTTAGCAAGAATGGCTGTTGAGTTTCTGGATGCCCTCATTTTCTTCTTTGTAAAAATGCTGCTAACAATACTATTACATCATTCCTGAGAATCTTGAATGAGCTGGTCTCCTCATAGCACTTGAATAGTGGTAAAAATGTATATCAATGGAAAAGTACATCTTTCCTTTCATCTTCTTCTGAACCCATGGAAGTTAATTGACAACATTAATTTGTAGATAACTGATAGCAATGCAAAATGGTTCTCATCTGTGGACATGAAGATGCCTAATCACTGATGTTGCTGTCATGTCACCTACTTTATTTTAATGTTTATTCATGTAAGGGCCACGAGAAGCTGGCACCTTTGGCTCTTCTTCCTTTTAATGTCTATTAACTCAGTCTTCTGAATTTCAAAAGGATTCATGTTTCTTTATCAGTCAAATCTGTCAGGCCTAGGCCTTGTTGCATGCATAACAATCAGAATTTGAAACTAGATTTGCCTCAAGTTCCAGAGTCTAACTCACTTGTCACAGTCTCTCTTCACATCCTGGGATGCTATTTCTCTCAGTAGCCTGCCATATTTTAGCTAGCCCTTTTTGCAGTATGATTCACTATTCAATGTTAGTGTGTATCTGAAACTGGATGTGCGAATACCTGTTGCTTCCATATCAAACTGCAATACTCATCTATTGCTGTGTAGCATATTACCCCCAACTTAACAACTTAAGGTAGAAGATGGTTCACATGGCTCATGCATTCAAACAGTGGCTCCGCTGGCTCTGGGACTCTGCTATACTGAAATCATAGTATCAACCAAGGCTTTGAACTTGATGAAGCACAAATGGGGAAGAATCTGCTTCTAGGCTCACTCACATACTTTTGTGACAATGTCTGTTTCAATGAAAGGTTCATTCTCTGCTGACTGGCTGTTGGCCCAAGGTCAGCATCAGCTCCTTGTGATGTGAGCATTTCCAGTATGGCGGCTTGCTTCATCAAAGTATACACGCTAAGAAGGCAATCATACCAGTTTGTTGAAGTGAAATTTAATTAGTCTAATAATAAGTAGCAAGTTACTAAATCTTACCCAAATTTAATGGAACAGGGTATACAGGGATGTGGAATGTGCAGACCAGGAAGTGGAAATCACCATGTACCATCTTATAAGTCAGCTCATTGCACAATCAAATATGAACCAAACGGATTCCATATGAACACAAATGGAAACAAATCTGAAGGGATATATATTATAACCACAATTCAAACTTCATCAGGCCTTACAAAGAAGGGCAGAAAGTAGATAAAATTGTTATCCATAACCAAATATAATGTGGCCTTCACGTGCTGATACCAGATCTCCACCTTTTTTTGTGAATTGTGACTTTGTTTACTTCTGAGTCTACTAGGAGTACCTCACTGAGATCACCTATGTTTTTGGTTGTGCTTTTAAAGAAAGACAACCAGGTACTATTTTTATCGATGGTGCTTTCTGACAGTTCTTCCAATAGTGTGTTGGGGGCACGTTTGGATGTTAAAGAGGACTTGTGTCCTTCAGTCTTCATTGTCTTCTTAAAGAAGAGGAAACATACACTTGATGGAATACTTCTTCCTGCTTGCAATGGTTAATTTTGATTGTCAACTTTATTGGGCTGAGAAATGCCTAGATTAGTAAAGTATACCTCTACTAAGAAGGTGGTTTCCAGAAAGGGGTAAGATTTGCCCTGAGTATAATCAGTGCTGGATCATGTGTTGGGAGGCCTGGATGTAATGAAAGAGAGGAAAGAGAAAAGATAGTTGGCTGCCACATATTCTCTTGCTCTCTCTCCTTACTCTACAGCATGCTATGAACTACTTTGTTCTGCTCTATATTACCCACCATTTTGCACAAAATCCTCTGAAACCTTAAGCTATAAATGAGTTCTCCATTCCTCATGTTATTATTGTTACTTATTTTGTCATTAACAGGCAAAGTTTCACTACTACACTACTCTGGGTCACAACTATGATATAAAATAATGTTGTTTACTCCTATATGCTCCTGCGTTCTAGAATTCTCTTTGAATGGTTCAAATGCCCTGGTTCAGCTCAGACTGGGGAAAGTATAACACATACTCTCTTATTTCCACATCCTTTCTCATCTTTTCTTTTCCATTCCCAGGCACTCAAAACTTATTCAGAGATTCCCCCCATCACTTCCTTTCTGTGTTAATATCAAAGTTAAGGGTAGTTTTAGAAAGTCCTGAATTAGAGCATTTTCTATATCTATAGTATAAATTCTCCCATAATGTGTGATTACAGGCTACCAATGTATATCATTAGCTATGGAGTGGAGAACAGATATGAACAATCATCTCTTTCAAGCTGGCACAAAAGGACACAAGTTGGCTCTAATAAGCTGCTGTTTATAATATCACTAGCACATGAGAAGCCTGCCACGTTATGAATTGTGACTTGGAATAATGCAACCCTCAATATATACACTGTGGTGGTTTGAGTGTAATTGGCTTCATAACCTCATAGGGAGTGGCACTATTAGGAGGTGTGGCTTTGTTGAAGTGGGTCTGGCCCTGTTGTAGGAAGTGTGTCACTGTGGGGGTGGGCTTTGAGGTTTCCTATGCTCAGGATGCTGCTCAGTGTGACTATTGTCTTCCTGTATCCTGCAAGTTGTAGGATTCTCAGCTACTACTCCAGCACCACTTCTACCTGTATGCTTCCATGCTTCCCATCATGATGATAAGGGACCAAACATCTGAAACTGTAAGCAAGCCACCCCAATTAAATGTTTGTTTTATAAGACTTGCTGTGGGCAATTCTACTCCTAGGCATATACCCAAAAGAAGCACATTCATATAACAAGGACATCTGTTCAACCATGTTCATAGCAGCATTATTTGTAATAGCCAGAAACTGGAAGCAGCCTAGATGCCCCTCAACCGAAGAATGAATGCAGAAAATGTGGTACATTTACACAATGGAATACTACTCAGCAGAAAAAAACTGGAATCTTGAAATTTGCAGGAAAATGGATGGAACTCGAAAAAATCCTTCTGAGCGAGGTAACCCAATCACAAAAAGACAAACATGATATGTACTCACTCATATGTGGACCTGCTTTATGATACATAGTAGTGACCATGATTTATCAGAGCTGTTTTTAATGATGTTGCTCAGAATGGTTTCCTTCCAGATGATGATTCAGAAGCTAATTAAAAAAATGGTTCCAGGTACCACAAGGGTAACAGAACTGTGCTGTTTTTCTGGGATTTTGTTTTTTACTTTTTTTTTTTAAATGGAGAGTGCTGGATGTCTCTACAATTTTGTTCAAATGACTGCAGAACCTGGAAAAGCTGTTGCTGCTATTGATGCATAACATACTGATATAATTTGAATTTTTGGAAACTTTAGCTGTGCTGTCAACTTTGGAAAAAAGTATCCCAGTTTACCGCGTTCAGTTGGCATTGTACAAAAATTAACAGCCATATTGGTCTAGAAATGTTGAACTTAATTTTTTTCCATTTGTACAGGGGTAACGCACTGTATTAAATATGTAAGGTCTTAAAAAACAAAAGAAGGGATTTTTAGAGCCCATCCCATGTGAATGGATGCTCTCTTGACCTGGACACATGGGGAAGGGCCTAGGCCTGGCCCAGGATGATGTGGTAGACTTTGGGGAGCCCCTTTTGAGGGCCTTACCCTTCCTGGGGATTGGAGGGGGGATGGCTAGGGGCAGGTGGGAGGTTGGGGGGAGGGGAGGGAGAGGGAGAAGGGATTGACATGTGAAGCAAGCTTGTTCCTAATTTGAACTAATAAAATATAAAAAAAACTTAAAAGAAAGACTTGCTGTGGTCATGGTATCTTTTCCCAGCAATAGAAACCCTAATTAAGATATAGTGTGCTATTCACCCCCACTCCTTCTAGTAAGATTGTTTTGTTAATTTGCTTTAATGGGACTGGACCACATGGCTGTGGAGCTCTTGTCAATTCCTTTGCCAGAAGTTTCTGACACTGTGAACTGAGACTGATTTACTCATCCTCTGGAGTCAGGTGTCCAGTTAGTAAATCTCTAACTTTCCTGTTCTTGCTGAAATCAGGAAGGCACAGTGGGCTTCCTGTGTGCAAAGTCATCATGCCATCTGGTTCTGCCACAATGGAGATTTTTTTGCAAAGAATTATTTTGTTTAAAGAGGCTGCCATTTTATATATTTTCAAAGGAAAATGCATAAGGGAACTCCCATAACACATAGTGAGAACCATTAAAAAGTTAAAGTAAAAAGTGCTGGAGAATTGTGGTCTGCAACGTCAAAAGGCTGGAACTTTGTCAATTGGCAATGGTTGCCATGTGATCCACACCAACATATACATATAATAAAAGTAGGAATGTTTTGTTTACCAGTGGTCATTCTTAAGGAACTCTCAACTATGTATTTCTAACTTTTACTGTTGAAATTAAATTTTAAGTTTGTCATGGAGCTTTTCTGCAATCCCAGGTGCATTGAAAGTTATAACACATGAGCCTGCAAGATTTGGAGACCAGCAAGACAGTTTTTAATCTAATAGTAATAACAGAAACAGGATAATGAAATTATGCACCAAGGTGACATAAGTTTGTTAAAACAATTGTGTTAGCATTTAATAGGTAATGTGTTTTAAAAATCAAATCACATATTAAGCTGTTTCTCCTTTTGTTTAGAAAAGTGCTGGCTGCAAGGATGAATAGAGATGTATTTGTAATATTCCAGTAGGTCTAATTTTGATGTGACTTTCTTGTACTGTAGTTAATGTGCAATTGAAAGTGACATTGCTGTTAATTAGTATCTTCCTAATGATTTACAATGACAAGTTCTTAACATTTACATAAATTCACTTCTTTAAGAGCAATTGGCAAAAAATCCTAAAGTCTAAGCAACTTATAATTGCTTTATATTCTCATTTCTCTTTCTTTTTCCATTTAAGTATGGATAAGCCTTGTATCCACGGATAGAAGATTGAGTTGGAATGGATTGAGGGACAAAAACAAGCCCTTACTGCAGGCAAGAGGCCAGAGAAAAACTAAGCTGTTAAGCTAGTAAGGGGGCCCAAGGCCTGGAAACATTGTTTTATTTGTTTTGCTTTTCACATGTTTCATTCATTTTTATTTTCATTCTTTTTACATATGTGTGGTTTTTGCCTGCAAGTATGTTTGTATACCACTTGCAGGCCTGATAGCTACAAATGGCTGTGAGCTGCCATATGGCTGCTGGGAATCAAACCTGGGTCCTCTGGAAGAACAGCCAGTGCTCTTAACTGCTTGACCATCCTTCATTTCTCCACATTTCATATTTCTAAATATGAGGCTATAAATTGTTTGTCTTGAGAATATAAAAATGCCAAGAGATTGTTTTAAAAAGTTCATGGTTAATTTTTTCCTCTGATCCCTACTCTTTTAAAAGCAAGGTGTATATATTGTATATGCTCACATAAACATAAATACATTTATAGGGACTTATTTGATGTTTATTCTTATAGAATATGTTCCTAAGGTTTGTAACTTAGTTTTCTAAGTAATCCATGATGAGGATGCTGTTTTCTTTTTGGTAGGTACCCAATAAATATCTACTGAAATATTAATTTATAATATACAGTAGCAAATTTATGGAAATAGAGTTTATACACCGTGCAATTTACCCATTTAACACAAAGAATTCAGTGACCTTTAACACCATCACAGAACTATACAATCATTATTATGATGTTAGAACATTTAATCACTCCCTAAAGAAACTTCATGCACCTTAGCATTTGCAAATCATTTTCCTTAGATTCACTCCACTTCACTAGCACTATGCAAATGCTAATCTATTTATTGTTGCTACAAATTTTCATGTTCAGGACATTTGATATAAATGGAGTCAAATAATAGATACCAAGTGGGGTTGATGTTCTTAACATATTTTTTCAGGTTTCATCCATATTGCAGCATGTTTCCATATTTCCTTCCTTTTCATTTGTATCAATGTACCTTATTCTATTTATCCATTCATCATTTGACTATTATAATTTTGAGTTATTATAAATAATGTTGCTGTGATCAGTCATTCATATCACTTGTTTTAAAAGCACAAGTTATCTGATCATCTGGTTAATGCTTTCTCAGCACTGGTCTTATCCAGCCATACCACCCACAAGTCTCTTCTTCCCACTCCTCAGTGGGAAGACTCACTAAATTTAGGGATGTGTCCTGGGTCAATTTTCAATTATTCACAAGGACTGCATCTTTTATGATAGGTGATGTATCAGAAACGAATTAAATGAGTTTTCCTCAAAAATGAATTTATATGCATACTGAGAAATTTTGTTTTGTAGATACAGTAAGGAAATATCTTTTCAGGATGAAAATTTTAAATATATAAACTCTATATTTTCAGTTTAGCTCCTATTCTGTGCTTTATATCCAGTACCTGGCTTTCTCATAAATATCTCAAAAAATTATGTCAAAGATGACACTAATTCCATCCCACAGAAGAACATCTTTGCTACTATGTTATCTACAAAGAAAGATGGTACTTTATAACACATGTTATTACTCAAGTCATAAATATAGTAAATGCCATAAACTTTCCCAACCATTTATATTAGTCTGTCTTGAATACCTCTCTAATTTGTCTTCTCTATTTTTCACTATCATTATTTTAATTTCTCTTCAGACACATTGTTACATGCTGCCTATTTTCTTTAGCTTGTTATTATTCCATTTTAATGTTCCGGTTATTATTAAGCCAAATTTTAAACCTTCGACTCAGATGTCAAAATCTCTGGAATGCCTTTTGTCTCTTTTCTATATACGTTAGGTAAGTTTCTCTTCTCTGTCCCTTGGCAGCATGTTTTTAATTCTCTCACTTTTCTTCTTATCATATGCAACATTATACTGAATTCATTTCTTTAAATGTTTTTTTCTTTTTTAAATGTTATTCTTAAACTGTTTTTTATGCAATAGCTCATACATTCATTATTATAATCAAACAAATGTTTAGGTAATAAATAAATAATATGTATATATGTAAATGGTCAACTTTTATTTACTAATATATTTGAAACTCATTTCCTTACTGGGTCTCATTTATTTCTGCCATTAGTCTGAAATTCAAGGATGCTTACCTAAATATGAACATCTTTGCCTCCTCTATCTTATTTGATCAGTTTTAATGACTAAGTTCTGAATATTTGAGGGAGTTCTTGAAATATGTGTCCTAGGTCCATAAAGTTTCCATTAAATCTCTCTTTGAAGAGGTATGTAATGAAATACCATAAACTCCTATGTCTTAGAAATTTATATAACACTCTTTACACATAATAAGTCTTACTGAAATACATTATGTAGCTCCAAGACCATACCTCATCAATACTATAAGTTTATTATACTGAAGAGATTAAATTTATGCTTTGCTATAGATTAATGAAAAATATGACTAGAGTTGCACACATTGTTTATTATTCAAAAAATGACTTCTCGTAACAAAGAGATTGAGAAATTATAGTATTATAAAGGATTCTGAACTTTTCATATAAGACAAAAATATGAGAACATAGATGAACAAGGAGGGGAAATATTTTAAATGTTTATGAGACAACTTTGTCATAGTTCTCTGTAACAAGTCTTTCTTTGGACTGTCAGCTCCCATATAATAACACAGAGACTTTTTAATTATGAATGTTTGGCCTTAGTTTAGGCTTGTTCCCAACTAGCTCTTATAACTTAAATTAAACTGTTGATACTAATCCACATCCTGCCACATGGCTTGTTACCATTCCTCCACACTGTACACCCCACTTTCTCCATGTCTGGTTGGTGAGTCCCTTGCCTCTCAGATCCTTCCCAGAGTTCCTATCTTTGTTCAGAAGTTCCACCTATCCTCTCCTGACCATTTAGCTCTTTATTAAACCAATTAGCAGATGCCTTAGGCAGGTAATGTAAAACAGCAACACATCTTCACACTGTATGATCAAATATCATGAACCATTTTCCTCTCTTTGTCTAAATAAAAAAAGAGGCTTTAACTCTGACACAGAAAAACTATATACAATAATAACAATTATCAGGTAAAAATTACATTTGCAATGTCTAGTCCATTTGTATTTGAAAGTTCGGAGAAAATGTTCTGTTATCTATCTTATCTTGGTGAGTCCAAAGTTTTATACCTAAACCACATTCTATCATAACTTGTATTACCAACCTAAAATATATTTTTAGACCTTAAAACATTTTCTTAGATAACTTAAACTTTTATGTTTCTTAACATTATAAAACTTACATCTGTTTGTGAGTTTACTTTCTGAATTTGGTAACAAGGAAAATGGTAAAACTGTAACTATCTATCTCCAACCCCATCAGAGACCTGAGAAGGAAAAAGTATTATGTGAGCAAACAGGATATGCATAGCAAGAAACTTCCAAAACTTTAAAAATGACAGAGACAGATGACTGCCTAGACACTCACCCAAGTTTCCTTTGCAATGTTGGGGTGTCCATTTTTGGCCTACAGGCCTAGAATAGCTAACAGACTTTTCTGTGAAGCAGGACTTTTGAAGGACTGACCTACTTTGTCTTGCCAATATCCGACAGTCAACTTCTTTTGTGTACTACATGTCCTACTTGTCCAATTTGGACAGCATACTGTCAGCAGTCAAAACAAGGGCAGTTTCATTCCCAATGGCTAGCTTTCCTCATTGAAAGCAAATTCCATATGGACGTTCTTCTATGCCATCATCTTCTCTGAATTAGGTTGATGCTCTGAATTGATGCTGCCAGGAATAGACTCTCTTGAAAAGTCGTATGTTATTACAACATCTTAAATGCCATATTCTGTAGACCTCTGAAGTGTTTGAAAACCACCTTTATATCTAAAATATACTTCCATTTAACCTTGAAAACATACCTAACATGACCACAGGTTTGATCATTATATATGACTAACTACTAACCTGCATTTCTTAAATATCCTAAACAGTTTGCAATAATAGCTTTCAAGAACTAGAATTTTGATTACACTTTTAAATAAGCTGCATAGGTACATACCTTAAACAAGAGTAGAAATACATACATATATATATATATGTATATATATATCCTTAAATTTATATCAATATACAAAAATACATATCAATGTAAGATATTTGCGATTAGTAGTTGCTTTTTAATTTAAAAGTTGATTCAATACTCTACCTTTTATCTTGTCATTCTTATATCCCCTTTTCACTAGATAGGAGAGAAAAAAGGGTAGAGAAAAAAAAGAAAGAAATCTGTTAATATAACTTCCTTTGTTTATATTCCTCCATGACTGTGACTGTAGATGAGTTTCTGTCCAGCCTGGTCCCACAGTCTTTTAGGCCCAAATGAACCCACAGATGCTTATATTAATTATAACCTGTTTCATCAATGGCTCAGGCTTCTTATTGGCTAGCTGTCTCTGAATTATTAACCCATTTCTATTAATCTAAGTATTTCCACATGGTCTTGTCTTACCAGAGTATCTTGCTCCCTCAGAAGCTATATAGTGCCTCCTTCACCCCCTCTCCCTGCTTTGTCTCCCCAGAATGCTCCTCGTCTCATAGCCCCACCTATACTTCTTGCTTGGCTAATGGACAATCAGTGTTTTATTCATCAACCAATAAAAGAATATATATACAGAAGGACATCCCCTATCAATGACCAATAGCAACTTACAACCAAGCCCCCTAAACAATGACAAACATCTGTATCCCATTGATTGACCAAAAACCACTGAACTCATCTGTTGGGAATGTGGACATCATGTTCTTAAATTTTCTTTCTATTGTCTCGGGGTTACAGCATCTTTAGGGGAACCTGATAAAATTGGGATGAAGGTCAAGTCCTGGGAGAGCTAGTTGTATCATTTGTTGTCCATTCTGTGTGTGATGGGAAAGTTCAAGGCTTATCTGAAGTTCTGGCTGCAGCAGTCTGTGAC
Organism: Cricetulus griseus; assembly: GCF_003668045.3. Classification (NCBI taxonomy): domain Eukaryota; kingdom Metazoa; phylum Chordata; class Mammalia; order Rodentia; family Cricetidae; genus Cricetulus; species Cricetulus griseus. The sequence goes on from NC_048604.1 coordinate 99,737,101, forward strand.
ATATATATATATATATTATATATATATATATATATATATATAATGCAGTATGTTATGCATCAATAGCAGCAACAGCTTTTCCAGATTCTGCAGTCATTAGAACAAAATTGTAGAGACATCCAGCACTCTCCATTTAAAAAAAAAGTAAAAAACAAAATCCCAGAAAACAGCACAGTTCTGTTACTCTCGTGGTACCTGGCTATAGTAGGAAATTACCAATACGGAGTCAGGTAGAAATATAAGGGTATTTAATAGGGAAAAGCCTTACTTACAGAGCGAACCAGCCAGCCGGTGGTAGTCTGTACAGCAAGCAGCCAAGAGAGCAAACCGAAACCGAAAACACAGACCCCCTACTCACTCTGACCACGCCCTCACAAGCCTGCCCAGGTACTCCTGTAGCCAGCCCCTAAAAACGCATGGCTACAGCTTCCCCTACACCTGGCACCATTTTTTTTTAATTAGCTTCTCAATCATCATCTGGAAGGAAACCATTCTGAGCAACATTGTTAAAAACAGCTCTGATAAAACACGGTCACTACTATGTATCATAAAGCAGGTCCACAAAGGAGTGAGTACATATCATGTTTGTCTTTTTGTGATTGGGTTACCTCGCTCAGAAGGGTTTCTTCAAGTTCCATCCATTTTCCTGCAAATTTCAAGATTCCATTGTTTTATTCTGTTGAGTAGTACTCCATTGTGTAAATGTACCACATTTTCTCTATCCTTTCTTTGCTTGAGGGGCATCTAGGCTGCTTCCAGTTTCTGGCTATTACAAATGGTGCAGCTATGAACATCGTTGAACACATGTCTTTGTTGTATGAATGTGCTTCTTTGGGGTATATGCCTAGGAGTGGAATTGCTGGATCTTGTGGTAGACTCATTCCCATTTTCTTGAGGAGTCTCCATACTGATTTCCAAAGTGGCTGTACAAGTTGGCCCTCCCACCAGCAGTGGAGGAGTGTTCCCCTTTCTCTACATCCTCTTCAGCATAAACTGTCATTGGTGTTTTTGATTTTAGCCATTCTGGCAGGAGTAAGATGATATCTTAGAGTTGTTTTGATTTGGATGCAGATTTTTTTAGGAAACTACAACAGAGACTTTCTGCAAAGCTGGTTCACCTGGGCTACTTATCTTGTCTTCATTGATGTCTTGTCCTTTTTGTTGTGAAAATGTACAAACTTTTAAAGGTATCATACATATCTGCATTAACACAAGTATGGAATATGGGGTGTGTACAAATAAGCTAAAGATGATTCTCTGCTCTATGTGTGAGCAGGCAAAAGACATCTATCAAGTTTATAAGTCCATTTGGACTTCATATCTAAACTGTACTATAAATCTTCATTCTTGCCATATAAAAGGATATAGCATGTAATAATAAGTCATGAGGATTTTGTAGCCAACAAGATTTACCATGTTGCATCCAGTCTCAGAATTCTTCCCAGGTAGAGGGCTCAGCATTTATATAACCTGTCTTGTAGCTTTTCTTGGTTTCTTCCTTCTTGTCTATAGCCAAGATTTTCAGGAGGTCTCCCCAAGTCAAAAATGATCTTTATTAAATTTAAAGGAATCTGTACCTTTTTATTTCCTGTGGAAATAGAGGAATAACCTCTCTCCCAACACAACACATTTTATATTTCCTGACTTCCATTCTGAAGTTAAAACATCCTTGAAATATATAGGATGGCCCCTTCTATCAAGATATGTCTTTGATTACATTCCCTCTCTGTCCCACTCCCAGCTCTACCATCTTGATCCTTCATGTTCCCATCCCCCCCTCCTCTCTTCTCTACTTACCCTCTGCCACCAGTCAAGACATCTCATCTGTTTTCTCTTCCTGAGCCCAATATGGGATTGGGGAGAAACCTGGTGCCAGGCAAACTCCCAGAAACCCACAAGGATGACCCCAGCTAAGACTCTTAGTAACAGTGGAGAGGGTGTCTGAACTGGCCTTCCCCTGTAATCAGACTGGTAACTACCCTGTCATCATAGAACCTTAATCAAGTAACTGATGGAATCAGATACAGAGCACTGGGCTGATTTGTTGAGGCTTTATCAAATAACTTTGGTGTTATTGTCCTTCATGCTTCCTACCCCTTATGTATCAAGCTCCCTCCCTTTTCCCCCATTGGAGCCCCCTACACATTACTTCATTTTCCACTTTAATATTCCCATTTACCTTGTATTTTGCTATTAGCCCCACACCCCCTGCATTTATACTTTCCTTGATTCTGTGGTTATTCCATATTGTATACTCACATCTGAGGATTTGGAGTTCAGAGCTATAAATGAGAAAGAACATGCAACATTTGTCTTTCCAAACTTGGGTTACCTCATGCAATATAACTTATCTAAGTATATCCATTTACCTGCAAATTTCATTTTTTCTTTACAGATGAATAGTATTCCACTGTATATATGTACTACATTTCCCTTACCCTTTCATCTGTTGGAAGACATCTAGGTTATTTTTATTTCTTGGCTATTGTGAATAGGGTCACTATAATATCACCTATTAACTATCTGTGGAATAGGATGCCAAATCTTTTTTAAACAAATTTATTTTTTTTTACATCCCAACCACAGTTTCCCCTCCTTTCTCCCAGTCCCCCCCCCCCCCAAACCTGCCCTCTGCACTCCCTCTCCCTTCCATTCCTCTTCTGTTTCTATTCAAAAATTTGCTCCCATGGGTATCAGCAAAGCATGGCATATCAACCTGCAATAAACCTAAGCACCTCACCTTGTATTAAGGCTGGCTAAGGGGGCCCAGTATGAGGAATAGGGTCCCAAAAGCAAGCAAAAGAGTCAGAAACATCCCCTGCTCCCACTGTTAGGAGTCCTGCAAGAGGATCAAGCTACACAACTGTAATATATAGAGAGTGCCTAGGTCAGTCCAATGCAGGCCCCCTGGTTGTTGGTTCAGTCTCTGTGAGCTCCTATGTGCCAAAGTTAGTTGATTTTGTGACTTTTTTGTGCTGTCTTTGACCCCTCTGCCTCCTAAAATCCTTTCTTCCCCTCTTCTGAAGGATTTCCTATACTTGGCCTAATGTTTGGCTGTGGATCTGCATCTGTTGGCTGGATGAATAGGATGCCAAATCTTTTGGGCACGTGTCAATGAGTGGTACATTTAGCTTATATGGTTGACTGTGAAGGATTGAGGGTGGGTTCCTACTGCTGAAGATACCACATACGTCAGACACAAGACTCAGATTATTTGAGCTGGATTTGACCTGAAAGCCTCCTTCCTGAGGATTAACTTCCATGGTTCAAGAAAATACTATGGACACTGCCAAGGGAAGTACCTGAGAATTTCTGTTGCTGAAACACAATACCATATCAAAAAGCAAGTTGGTGAAGAAAGCTTTTATTCAGCTTATGCTTCTACATTGTTGTTCATCACCAAAGGAAGTCAAGATGGGGAGTCAAGAAGGTCAGGAACCTGGAGGTAAGGGCTGATACAGAGGCCATAGAGGGGTGCTGTTTATGGGTTTGCTTCCTGAGGTTTGCTCAACCTGTTTATTTTTGGCACTTTTTAAAATTAATTTAGTTTTTACATTCCAATCCCAGTTCCCCCTTCCTCCTCTCCTCTCTTCCCACTCCCTTAACTCCCAAATTCCCTCCACTTCTCTCCCCCCACCCCCATCTTCTCCTTGGAAAGGGTAAGACCTCTCCTAGCAAGTCTACTAAGTCTGTCCCATCATCTCATTGAGCAGAAACAAGATTCACACCCCACACCCCTGTGTCTAGGCTGAGCAAAGTATCCCTCCATAAAGAATGGGATACACTAAGTCAGTTTGTGCATTAAAGTTAGATCTTGGACCCATTGCCAGTGGCCTCATATGTTGTTCCAGTCATACTATTGTCACCTGCATTTAGGGAGTCTAGTTCAGTCTTATGCAGGTTCCCCATTTGTCAGACCTGAGTCAGTGATCTCTCACTAACTCGGGTCAGCTGATTCTGTGGGTTTCTCTATCATAGTCTTGACTCCTTTGTTCATATTATTGCTCCTCCCTCTCTTCAATTGTACTCCAGGAGCTTTGCCCAATGGTTAGTTGTGGATTTTTGTATCTGCTTCCATCTGTTTCTGGAAGAAGGTTCTAGCTTCTCTGGGGTTGCGGATTGTAGGCTGGATTGTATCTTTTGCTTTATATCTGGTATCCAAGGTTAATCCTAGATTAAAACATTTTAAATTAAAATCAGCAAAAATAGGTGTAGGGGATGCTGGAGCCATGCCTGCTTGTCAGAAGCAGGATATTGTAAACCTAGTCCCCATTTGGGAGAGCCTGCAGGGCAGCAGTAAGTACAACAAGCTGAAGACGAAAGCAAAATAAGGGCCGTCACATGAGCGTCCCTCACTCTTAAACTTTCCCTACGTCACCCTGACCTAAGCAGGTGTGGCTACAGCATTCCCTACAAATAGGCAGCAAAGGTTAATAGATAATGTTAAAGGGGTCAATTCAATAAAAAGAAATAAAAATAATATATACATATATCCAATACAATAGTCCTAATAGGAGAGAGGAGAGGGAATGGAGAACTTAATACAAAAATAGGGTTCAAAAACTTCATTTTTAATGAAGGACAACACATCTAGGCAGAATATCAACATAAAAAATCTAGAAAAAGGGCTGATATAAAGAGCAATAAACAAATAGATGTACGATGACAAGTATATTAACTAATGTGACAAAAATGAAACAAAAGAAGGGTAAAAACTCGTTTACAGATAGTAGCCAAAAATAAATGCTCTGAAAACATGATGCTGCATAGAGATATGAACAAAATGAGAGTATGAGCCTCTAGCTTATTGGTGAACCAGCCAGTGGAAATGTATTTAGGCAGGAATGAGATAGGCAGGTTAGAGGAACAGCAAGGCAGTGACTAGAGTGCCAATAAGAAAGAGGGAGATAGGTCAAGGCATCAAGGAGATAGCCACAGCCAAATCAAGTAGAGTCTTGTAGACTATTATAAACTTGATAATTTATTTTTTGTGTGTGGCATGAAGTCATTGGAAAGCTTGAAAAGGGAAGTGTGGACATGGCATACATCTGTTTGTGCTTTACTTTAGAGGGAAAAACTCTCAGAAACGAGTAGATCCAAAGATACCATAAGAAACCCATTATATAAGGTGAAGTGAAAAAAATTGATGGAGGTAGTTGAGAATAGTGAAGATGGGATGAATTCAATCATGTTTTGAAACTAGAGTTGATAGAATTTGGCCGATTAAGTGTATGGGGACATGAGAGGAGTGAAGTCAAGGTTGATTTTGAGTTCTGGTTGGTGGATGGAGCCATTTACAGAGATGGAAACAGCTGAAGAATCAAAGGGATGACTTCATGCAAATCTGAGTCCCTATAGGACATTTAAGTGCAGACACCGGGGAGTTAATGAGGGGAGAGAGTCTATGTTGCAGGTAAATATTTGGTCTCTTTCAATATCTAGAAGTTTTTTTTTTCCCCAGCCATTGTCCCAGGCAAGCTACTCACACACACAAAAACTACTTTGTGATTTTTATTTTGTAACTCATTTTTGAATTAGAGTTGCTGTTATTTCATACCAGAACCCACTGAAGGAAACTGAAATTAATTCCTGATTGCTGATACAAAAGCGTATGTAGCTCTCTGCATATAATTAGTGTTTTCATCTCATCTTCTTTCCAATAATGTGATTTTCATCATTTCCAGAAATGATTTTCCTATAGCCACCATTTGTAGAATTTTTTGTGACATCTGTTGAACAATTTCTCCTTCACATATGATCTTATTATCTAATTTATATAAAAATCCCACATTCAATTTGCCCTTTACCTTATTTCTTTTTACAGGATCTCTGGCCTGTGAGAAAAAGTGATTTCTTTCTTCTCTCCTCAGAGACACTTGGCAAAGCTGCATTAAGAATAAAAGAATGAAATCTGTTTGATCTCAGAGACATACTGTTTTGTAGATAATGAAAACAAATGAAGCATAGCCATTCATCAAGTTTTTTTTCTGTCACAGATGGAGACTCCTGTTAAAGAATTCTCTCAATCAAATGAATTCTTTCATTTGACATTGGGGACCCAAAGAATTATGCAGGCAGTGTTGTCTTCCTCTCTGTTTTTATGTAAAAACAGTAAGCAAGGACAAGTCATAGTTGCTGCCCATCTTCCATCATTTTCTGAGCTCTGGACATTTGAAATTTCAGACCTCTGATCACTGTTGCCTATTTTTAAACAACAAAAAGCTGTAAAAAATATTTTTTCTTTATTGTCTGTACTATAGATACCAGCACTAGACACTAAAACAGCAGGGACCTTCATGTTTTAAATATTTTTTTCTCTCCAAAGTTTCAAGGTTACCTTTTCATTGGGGGGTGTTATAAAAATAAATGAATTGCAGTAAAAACAAAAACGATGTAAATATAGCAGAAGGGAAACCTATGGTATTAGGGATGAAAGGTGAGCTAAATAGCAGCTGTGGGTTCTGAAGTGGCAATTTATCCGCAGTGTTTTAGAAAGTGTTATTAACTCATTTTGGAAATATATATTTTTGAGATACAGAGAATTTTTACATGGTGATTTGCTGTCATATTTTACTATCTTTCCTACGAGTCTGCGACTGTAGTGTAGAGATGAGAGAATATGAGAAGCAGAGAGGACATGAAACTTACTGATACTAAACATAATTCACACTAAATCCTTGCCAGGATAACAGGCTCATTGCTGACCAATGAGTTTTCTGAATTCTTAGTAGCAATTTTTCCTAGGGATACATTGGCAGTTATTCACAGTTATTTTATTTATGTAGATCAGATTCTGTACAATATATAATATTCATCACTGATTTAATTTTCCAGTATAACATGCTTGTCTTTCCATGTCAATATGTGTGGCTCTGAAAAATTCTTAGTAAACTCTGCATTATAGTCACTTACATCAGAGATTCCTAGCTGACGTTGGAAGGAAAACTTCCTTTTATTCACCAGGTGACAGCAAAGTCTGGAGACATTTCTGACTTCATACATGAGAAAAAGCACCTACTGAGTGGGTGCGGTGAACCTTACGATGTTCTGGGCCACACTAACAACGAAGAATGACTGATGGCCCCAATGTTTGGAATATCAGTGCTGAGAAACTCTGAAAATAAACCTATGGAAACACATTTTGCTCCTTGAATTCCTCATTGGTATACATTTGGGGATGGATGGAGTTAGTGCTGTCATTTGGGACTCCCCGTTTCAAGGGGATGTGTGGGAAAGGGGACATGGATGCAGGTGGACTAGCATACATTTGGAGTACACCAGATTTGAAGTACTACATTAGCAGTGGCTGCACAAGCAGCCACATGCCTCTGTGGTATTCCAAATATGACTTCAGAAAACACGCACCATCAATGTGACCTATAAAAGGCTAAATGACTTCACATTTCTCCCAAGAGCATGTGAAGATGCATGGTTCTCAAACACTCTTTAACTTCCATTGAGTAATTTTTCAAATTTGAATTTTGGCTTCTTTGTTGTCTGAAATTTATTAATTTTTAGTGAGCTTAATTATATTTTCAAACCTTGGAATTTAGGTCTTTTTTTCCTCCTTGTAAACTGTTCACACTTTGCTTTTCTATTGAGATGCTCATTCTTTTTAAAAGATGTATTTATTTTATTTTTATTTGTATCTTAATGTTTATTACTTCTGGTCATGTGGAAACATTTCATCTTTATAGAAGAAAATTAACCCTTACTCAAATATTACCACTTGGAGATTTTATCATTGTTAGAGACCTTTTCCCCATAAAGAGTTTATAAAACTATACTCCAGTGTCTTTTAGTAGTTTCCCAGTTCCTTTTTGGTCTGCTTGTCAGTTCACTTTACATCTAATCCTTTACCTATTGCTCAATTTACTTGACTATAAATAACATGAACCCATTGACTTCTCCTAATACAGCTATCACAACTTCACAGGAAGTGTGGACTTTCATTACTGAAAATAAACTGCTAACCTGACCATCTGTAATCCACTCTGCATCACTAGCCAAGGGTCACCAAAGAATTACCCATATGCAGGAATGTTGTCAAGAGTGAAACCTGTGAAGCTTAAGCACTCACAAGATTTCACATTAGTTGCATGTTTCAGTTTCTTTATTTATATTATTTTACTTAGACAAATACTATATTGTCTTCTTTTATCTCCATGCCACATTTTAAAGCATGTTGAATTAGCCTTACTTTAAAGTTGTAGCACAAGCCTGGTTGATTCTATTTTTTTTTTTAGTATGTGAACAATGTAATTTGATCATATATACCCCAACTCTCTCCTTTCAACTCCTTCTGACCCCCTCAACACATCTCCTTCTCAGATTCATGCCCTCTCTCTTTTTAAAAATAACTCTTACATCCACTTTGGAAATCAGTATGGTGGTTCCTCAGGAAAATGCGATCAGTCTACCACAAGATCCAACAATTCCACTCTTAGGCACATATCCAAAAGATGCACATTCATACAACAAGGGCATCTTTTCAACCATGTTCATAGCAGCAATATTTGTAATAGCCAGAACCTGGAAGCAACCTAGATGCCCCTCAACTGAAGAATGGATGGAGAAAATGTGGTACATTTACACAATGGACTACTACTCAGTGGAAAAAAAAACAATGGAATCTTGAAATTCTAAGGCAAATGGATGGCACTTGAAGAAACCATCCTGAGTGAAGTAACCCAGTCACAAAAAGGCAAAAATGGTATGTACTCACTCATATATGGATTTTAGACATAGAGCAAAGGATTATCAGTCTACAATCCACCCTGCCAGAGAAGCTAGGAAACAAGGAGGACCCTAAGGGAGACATACATGGTCCCCTGGAGAAGGGGAAAGGGACAAGATCTCTTAAGCTAATTGGGAGCATGGGGAGGGGAGAGGGAGCTAGAAGAAATAGAAGGGGAAAAGAGGAGGGGAGAGGAGGACATGAGTAGGAAGATTAAGTCAGGGGAGAATAGAGGAAAGCAAGAAAAGAGATACCACAATACAGGGAGCCATTATAAGTTTAAAGAGAATTCTGGCACTAGGGGAATGTCCAGAGATCTACAAGTTTGACCCCAACTAATAGTCTAAGCAACAGTTGAGAGGCTACCTTAGATGCCCTTCTCCAATAATGAGATTGATGACTACCTTATATGTCATCCTAGAGCCTTCATCCAGTAGCTGATGGAAGCAGAAGCACCCACAGCTAAACACTGAATTGAACTCTTGGAATCCAGTTGCAGAGAGGGAGGAGTGAAGAGCAAAGGGGTAAAGACCAGACTGGAGAAACACACAGAAACAGCTGACCTGAAGGGGGAGCTCATGGACCCCAGACTCATAGCTGGCAAACCAGAATAGGACTGATCCAGACCCCTGAACTTGGGTGTCAGTGAGGGGGTCTTGGCAATCTATGTGGCCTCTGGCAGTAGATCAGTATTTATCCCTAGTGTATGAATGAACTTTGGGAGTCTATTCCACATAAAGGGATACTCTCTCAGCCTAGACATGGGTGAGGGCCTAGGCCCTGCTCCAAATGATATAACAGATATTTTAGATCCCCCAGGGAAGACCTCACCCTCCCTGGGGAGCAGAAAGGGGTTGGGATAGGGAGTAGAGGGGTAGTGGAGGAGGGGAGGGAGAGGGACCTGGGATTTATATGTAAAAGAAGCTTGTTTCTAATTTAAAATTGTTTTAATTACAATTATAAAAAATGTGAGAAAAAATAACCCACAGAGTCCCATTAATGTTAACCATACACACATGGGTACAGAGACATTCACTAGGTCATGGAAAACTGATCAGTGGCCACCCTACCAAGGAATAGTGACTCTTCTCCCAGAAGCCACAATGGAACCGCAAGTATCTCTCCCTCCATGCTGGAAGTTTTAGTTGTGTTGATTTTGTGCTGGTCTTGTCCAGGTAACCACAGCTGGCAAAAGTTTGTGTGTGCAACAGCCTTGCTATGTCCAATTCCCCTTCTGAGATATTCTCTGAGCTCTCTCTCTCTCTCTCTCTCTCTCTCTCTCTCTCTCTCTCTGTCTCTCTCTCTCTGTCTCTCTCTCTCTCTCTGTCTCTCTCTGTCTCTCTCTCTGTCTCTCTCTCTCTCTCTCTCTCTCTCTCTGTGTGTGTGTGTGTGTGTGTGTGTGTGTGTGTGTGTGTGTGTGTATGTGCCCGCACGATGGAGCACATTAGTTGTGTGATTTTTGAGAATAGTCTCTGTATTTGGTTACTTTTCTCATTGCTGTGAAAAAATGCGTTACAGAAACAAACTAAGGGAGAAATGCTTTATTTGGCTCATGATTTAAAGATGTAAGTCCATCTTGATGTGGAGGTTGTGGCAGAATGTAGCCTTCAATTCCTAGTGTAACAGGAAGTAAAGGAGAGGGGAATACAGTCCAGGACCAGGAAGAGATGTCTTCTCAAGGACATTTCCTCCAACTAGATCCTACCCCACAATGTTTCCAGGATTTCACAATACATATAAAATAATCAACTTAAAAGAAAGATTCATTTTGGACCAGAGTTCTAGAAGCTTCAGGCAATGGTTGTTTGCCTCCCTTAGTATGTGATTGTAAAAGTGATGTAGAGTATTATGGCAGCACATTATAGAAAAGGAAGGAAATGTCACAGTGAGAAAGGAAGACAGAGGTTGGGGAGAGGGATGGATGGAAGGGAAAGGAGAAAAAGAAGAGAAGGAAGTAGAGAACAGTGGAGGAGGATGGGGGACCCATGGACAGGAAATGCTTTTCCCAAAGATGTTTCCAGTGATCCACTTGTTCCAGCTAAACCCCATCTCCTACTTTTCATTACCTCTTGGTAATGCCACCGTATTATGAATCTGTCAGAAGATTAATCCATTGATAAAACCAAAGCCTTATGATTTATTGTTTTTGCAAATGCTCTCATTGCACTCCCAAAGGGGTGTATTTTTTAATTTCCTAAGTGTTTCTTGAGCCAATACATTTGACAATGCTGACTACCAATCAGAAGCTATACCTTTCCCTCTTTCTGATATAAGGCGTATGTGGTTTATTGAATTAATGTTCAATTGAACTAAGTTCGTCCTTTACTATGTAAACAATCTCTACTTGATTCAGCATAGTATAGCCACAGTTATTACCCTGAAGAGAAAATACAAAATACTAGATGATTTTTATTCTTTTCCATTTGATTTTTGTACTGTCCTTTTTATATATTTTATATATTTATATATATTTTTTCTGTATGCAATACGGATAACCTGATGATGATAAACAATTTGAAATCAAGTTTACCAAGGGATGAGAGTAATTAAGGGTCAGTAAGTTGACATTTTGAAATGTTAGCATTCATCAGCACATGCATCAAGGGTTTACATACCAAAATTATCACTCCAACTCTAAACAAGATATCTTGGCTAGAGAGAAAAGAACTTAAAATTTTATTGAAATGTTGCATAATAATATTTTAGCTGAAAATACTTCTACTGATCTTCAAGAATGCTAGGCTATCAAATTCCCTTGTAGATAACTTGCAATTGTCTCCTGTTAAAAAATTTATCTTGCAGCTGGGACCCTATTTTGATTCCCAGACCCACACCAGGCATCTGACAACAGCCTGTAACTCTGATTATGTGGAAGATTCAGTAGCTCTGGCTTCTACAGGCATCCCACCCACACTTATGTGCATATCTGCCTGGCACATACATATAATTAAAATATTCCAAAAGCAAAATAAAAAGGATCAACTATTTAGTGTTACATACTCAATTGATAATCCAGCCACCAAACTACTAGGGCATGTGAAGGGAAGTTTTCAGCTGATTTAAAAATGCTTATAACTGAATTACCCTGGAAGAATACAAGTCTATACATGTGGCTATAGAAACAGACCGTGGTGTTAGTTTCTTTAAAATAATTATGCCAACTTGGCCAAAATTATCATGTAGTAAACCAACAAGCATCATTGCACAAGTGATCATTGCAAAAGAGAGCCTCCGACGCAAGCTGCTTTGACTTGAGGTTAAACAGTGTGTTAATCAGTTTTCAGCTGCTATGACAAAGTACTTGAGATAATCAACTTGTGGGAGGTGTGGTGGCCTAAATGAAAATTGCCCTCATAGGTGCATATGTTTGAATGCTTGGCCTCTTGTTAATAGAATTTTTTGGAAGGATTTGGAGGCATAGCCTTGTGAGAGTAGATGCAACGTTGTTGGAGGAAGTGTGTCACTGAGGATGGGCTTTGAGGTTTCCAAAGCCCATGACAGGTTTTCTGTCTCTCCATCTGTCTCTGTCTCTCTGTCCTTTTCTCTGTCTGTCTCTGTCTATCTGTGTCCCTCCCTCCGTTTCTCTTCCTCCCTCCTCCCTGCCTCTCTCCCTTCCTCCCTCCCGCCCTCTCTGCATGTAGATCAGGATGTAAAGCTCTCAGCTACTGTTTCAAAACCATGCCCATCTGCTTCCAGTCATGATGATAATGGACTCTCTAGTACTGTAAGCAAGCCCCCAATTAAATGCTTTCTTTTATAAGAGTTGCCTTGGTCATGGTGTTTTTTCACAGCAATAAAACTGTAAAACAGTGACTAAGACAGGAGGATAGATTTATTTTGGTTCATGTGTTCCAGAGTTTCAGTCTAGACTGAAACTTTGTGATTGATCTGTGGTGGGCAGAATATCACAGACGATTTGTGGCAGAAAGGCTACTAACTTCACAGCACCTGGAAGCAAAGATAGAAAGATCAGAGACAAAATGTCTCTCTTCAAAGGCACACTCCCAGTGACGTGCATCCTTCAACTAGACTCACCTGCTGAAGTTTCCACACACAACTGCAGCAGTGCTATCAGCTGTGTGGATAAAACCTTCTGACACGAGAATTGAGGGGACATTTTACATTCAGATTATAATAAGTGATGACCAGGAGTGAATGGATTCTAACTTTGTGTTGGTCAGTGTGCTATTGCCATTGTTTTATTTTAGAAAGAAAATTGTTTTATAAGAAAAATGCCAGAAGCACCTCCACAAGTCTTTTTAGTATTCGTGGCTAGTTGCATCCATAACCATCAGACAAGAGATAAAAATTGATAAAACTACAGCCTTGGGGATATAATTTTATCCCCGAGGTCTCCACAGAGCCCCGGCTTTATATAAATTTTCCATCACACAGCCAGCTGTTCAAAGTATAAGAATCTATTTCCCCGATGGTTAAGGAATCTCAGGGTAGAAAACAGATTCAGAACACAATTACAAAGCTGCGTTTCTTTTTCAGAAAATTCATTTCTTTTCATGCTTTTCCAGAACATCCACAGCTGAGTCTAAATAAGTTTGTCATCAGATGTCCTTAAGGAAATGAGGCCTTTGGGGCTGCGCTCAGACACATTACAAAGGAAGTGTTTGAGACTTGTTTATGGGTGTACCTTGTCTCCACTGGTAGTTTTGTTTTCCTGGATGAGCCAACCTTGAGTTCTTTAATGCTATAATTTTGGCGACACCAGGTGGTCCTTCCCAGGTCCTAATGTTAGCTTGCCACATGTTGATGCCATTTAGGGATTTACTTCTTTCCCTGCATTTCAGTATTGGGCAAACCATGGTTGACAGAAGGTGAAAAGAGTGGATGGAAGTGGCTGAAAAACAGAATACAGTCTATTAGAAGGCCTGTTTGAAGAGCTTACATATTTAAGTAAATTAAAAACACAATCCAAATTAGCAATAAAAGGGACTTACTAATACTAAAACTTCAAATTAGTAATCAAATGTCTTGAAAACAATCCCACATGTATTATTCACTTTATCCTCAAATAATCCCTTCTTTAAAATTGGTTTTCTCAGCAAATCCACTGAAAAATTGCAATTCTGACAGTGAGTAGCCACAGGTCACATGGCCCCTAGGTGTTGAGGTCAGTTTCTGACTGAGACTTGCATTTGATATTCTAAGACACCCTGCCTCTCCAGGGGTGCTTTAAGTGAGGATGTGAAGTGGAAATATGACATCAGAAGACACAGAAGGGGAAGGTTTTGGGGAGAAAGACGCTGATGCATTTCACAAAACAAGTTTTATGGATGTGGATAAAAAGGAGAGATAAATTCCTGAGATCTGGAGCTAGAAGAGGTAGGAACAGAGAGGAATGGACAACGGGGCCAGGAATCGGGATGGAGCAGGGGAGATGCTACCAAAGATCCAGTTCCTCCTTCTTCAGAGTTTGATTTTTCAATACAATAAGAACTTGACTATGCAAATGTGATCTCAATATTATGGGCTCACTTTGCTGATGTTCTGACATGGCAGCTGGTGTCTATAGATGTCAGTAGTATATTGACAAAGACAAGCGTCCAGGATCACACAAACCAACCATTTGCAGACATTTAAACCCAAGATTTAGCAGTGTTCCTCTGGGAATAACTTTGACATACTTGTGTTGCTGCAACTTAGACATGTAAGCAATAGTAAACTGCTTTGCACAATGGTGAGATAGATACATGTTTTTCATTAAGGGGCCATTGGAAGACATTTCCCTTAAACAATTACATATTGCCATTAGACAAGGACACTTTCTCTTTTTGTGGGCTCATCATTAGTTTCTGTATTTGACAATAAAGCTATCAAGCACCACGGAGCCTGAGAAGCTTTTGTTGCAGCAAAATTTCTGAATATGACCTTTTCCACACATTGCTGGTGCAAATCATATTCCTCATTTAGAGTCATGTTTTCTTTCTTCCACTTTTTCCTTCTGTAAGGAGATTACTACGAACTGGTACTAAGGGATAAAAAACATAAATGCTGACCTTTGACTTCCTTAAGTATAGATTTTAAGGTTGTGAAACCTTTTTAATTCATTCCAATAAAAGACCTTTGAGATCTAGAGCAATGGTGGAGGGGAGGAGAGCTTCAAGAGGGAATATGAGGAAAAGGTCATGACTGTATCTCATCTTTCATGTCTTTAGTCCCCAAGATAACCTGGCTGTGGGAACACTTCCTCACTTGGCTTTCAGTTTAATTAAATAAGGGACTAGTGCATTGGGATTTAAAAAAAATCAACCCATTTTAGCATTCCTTTTGTTTCTCTGCTACCTCCTGGACTCTCTTAAGTATTGCACATTAGTTTTCAGCTCTCTTTAGGGTCTCCGTTCTCAGCTATTGTTTTGTTTTGTTTTTCGAGACAGAGTTTCTCTGTAGCTTTGGAGTCTATCCTGGAACTCACAGAGATCTGCCTGCCTCTGCCTCCCCAGCGCCAGGATTAAAGGCGTGCGCCACCAACGCCCGGCCCATTCTCAGCATTTATAAAAATTTATCTTCAGTAAGTTGTTTCCACGGTAATACTTCCTAAAAGCTACTCTGATTCTGGGGCTTTAAGCAGTGATCATGTATTCTAGCATGCAAAGGTCTTTTGTTGGGTGTGTTATAGCTTGAGTGGGAAATATCTCTTTCAGGGTCACATGTTCAGGACCTGTCTCTAGCTGTTGGTACTACTATTCAGGAGGTGGTGGAAACTTTTAGATGTAGAACCTAGAGGAGGAGGTAGATGGCTGGAGGTGTAACTGTTAAGGGTGTACTTTCCCCCTCTCCATCCATCTGTCTGTCTGTCTTTCCTGCTGTACCAAGTACTCCCTGCCATGTTGTTTATTTAACCTTGCCTGAAGACCCACAGCAGTGGAACCCAGTACCCACAGAAACCCCAGAGACCTCTGGACCCAAACAAGTGTGTGTCCTGCTCTAAACTGTTTCTCTCAGGTGTTTTTCAAAGCAATAAGTTAGTCTTACACTAATATAACATGCCGTGAGACTGGACTAGGTTGGTGGTATCCATGCCCTGGGTTCTAGGCTTTTGGTTCTGGCCCTGGTATTCAGGCTTTGGGTTGAATGCCATTCTATATGACAGACTGTCAGCTAATCTTCCAGGGCATACGGTGAAGTCCAGAAATCTCAGTTAAGGACCCGGGAGAAGAAGGAGGGAGGGAAGAAGAGAAGAAGGGACAGGCACCCTTTTTCTTGGTGGCTACTGTAGTTTTCTCTTTCCCTGATTTATTTATCCATTCTTTTCCTTTTTTACCATTACTAAATTATAATTTGATAACATTTTGTTTATTCTTTGAAAACATTATACATGCATACTTTATCCTTTATTATCATGGCACTGCACCTGACTTTCAAAGAACAAGTTCTATAGGGCAAACATCTCTCACTCATATCATGTTCACTAGATCCTGTTATCTGAAACCAGCCACGTACCCTAACTCGAAGTCATTGGTTCAGGAAGGTATCCTAGCCTTTCAGGAGGATTGGGTTAGAGTAGTGTGACATATAATGTGGCTTCTGTTGGTTGAAGAACTGGGGACAAAAAAATCCATTTTACACAAATAGAGGAGATAACACTGTATGGAAACTGCTTACCTCGACCTGTTCGAACTGAGCAGATCAGCTTGAGGCTAGATTGCAATTCTTGCTCACCCCTGAATGTTCACACTGAGCACAAGAACTACCTTATAGGAGGCACTGGCCAAGTTGTTCCAGAAATAAATTAACATATAAATTATTGTGGCAAAATACTTCATTCAAGGATGTGTCTAGAAGAGGTGGCCGAGAAGGGAGAAGGCAGAAAGGGGAGTGAGAGGGCAGGGGAGAGGGGTGAAGGAAAAGGCATGCAGATCAAGAGAGGAAGGGGCAACCCCATTCCTTTTCTTGGTGAATGTTTCGGTCTCCATCCCCACCCCTGATTTATTTCATCTGTATTCTTTTTGGCACTTGTTAAGGTTTCCAGCTTTGGATGCTGCCAGTTCATCTCACTGAAATTCATCATGGTAGACAAAACCTTTATGATGCCTTTCATCTCTCTGTGTTTCCCAACACCTGTGTGGACACTTGCTGTCTTTATTTTCATAAGCACGGCAGTAATGCTTCTTAGAAAATGCATTTTATGCTTTTGATGGAACCTCTTGAAATTTGATAGGCCCTTAAAATAAGTTGTGATTGTCTTGAGGCTTTTTGTTTCCCCTATGCAGCCGACAAGAAATTGAGATTGCAGCATTGTGATTCTGGGGCTCCAAACATGTTAACTCTAATGTTAAAATAATGACGAAGTATTTCACTTGAGGTTGTGTATATTAGGCTCTTGAAACATTACAGGAGCCTTGGAGGATGTCAATTTGATTAGCTGCACAAAAGTAACAGTTATTTATGCAGCCCTTACTTTTCATTCTGTAAAGTATTTAGACTAATTGCCTACATTTATCCTGCAGTTGTTTGTTTTTGGAAGGAAATACCCAAAATGCTTCCTGGGAAGTCAAGATTCTTGCATTCCCTGTGACCGATACAGAAAAATTGCCCCTCAAAGAGGTTGATGCTCTCAGCTTGGGATGATAGCACACACCTATTGTCCCAACTCTCAGGAAGCTGAAGTGGGAGGTTCATTTGTACTTAAGTATAGTAATTTCAGACCAGTCTGAGAAGCAGAGTGAGACACCCACTTCCCATCTCAAAACAACTGTACAAATTCTAATCCCTGGAATGTGTTACTCTGAGCCTTTACATAAGCAAATAAGTTAATGATTTTAAGATGAAGAGATTGTTCTGGGTCATCTCAGTGGCAGCATGTAATCATAAGGGTTCTTAGCAGAGGAAGGCTGTGGATTTAGAAACCAAGAGCTATGGTGACAGAGGCAAAGGTAGGAGACCATATGCCATTGGCTCTAAAGATGGAAGAAGAAACTTATTTTAAGGCAAGAAATCTACAGAGCTTAAGGAAGCTGAGAGGATCTTGGAAACATATTGTCTCTAGAGTTTCTAGAAGTCTTAGCAACAAAATTTAAACTTCTGACCTCCATTATTAAATTTGTGTTGTTTTAAACTATGAAATTTATGGCTACAAGAAATTTGCACACCTCCCAAAAGCTTTTGCCTCAAGTATTCACCTCTCCATGGAAACAAATTTGTTCATATACTGGGCAGGGCATACATGCCAAGTAGCTGAGCTTGAATGAACACTCTCAGTCACTAACTACCCCCGTGTTGGCTTCCTCCTTAACCTGTTTTAGTGCCCCATTCTCTTGAAGGAGCTTCAGGGGATGGCTTATCCAATATATTACTTATTCAAGGCTCAGTCACTGAGGAGTACAGCCTAGGACACCTATCACTTCTGTTTGTGCACACATTCTTAGAGAAATGCTGAGGTATGGAGCAAAGGATGGCTGAGAAATAGCTCGATATGACAGCCCTTAGAACCCACCTGGACATACGTTGAGTGTCTTGTTTGGTAGAGATGGAGGTGGAGGCCAGAGGTTGTTGGGTTTTTGGCCACTTTCCACCTTGTTTTTGTGATACAGAGGTTTTCACTGAGCCTGGAACTCATGGTTTCTTCTAGGGTAGCTGACCAATGAGCTCTTAGAATGCAACTGTTTGTGGCCCCTCCAGTGGAGGGGTCACAGATCTGCATCACTGTGCTAGTTTTTACATGGGTGCTGGAGGTTCAAGCTCAGGCCTTCCTTCTCCTTTAAAAATTTTTAATTATTTTATGCTTATGTGTGGGTGCCTTCTGAGTTTATGTATGCCATATGCATGCAGGAAACTGTGGAGGACGGAAGAGGTTGTCGGATCCTCTGCAACTAGGTTATAGGCAAATATAAGCCACTTGATGTAGGTACGAGGAACTGGACTCAGTACCTCTGCAAAAGTCATAAGTGTTCTTAACCACTGATCTACAGTCCCTCTAGTTTGCATCCTAAATTTTTCCAGCTGGGCTGTCTTTCTACTGCTTCTTCCTGCAATATTTGAAAGGAAACAGAGCAAGTTTTTAATCTGTAGAAGTTCTGGTAAATAGGAAGCTGTAGAATGATAATGAAGGATTAACTGGAGCTTTAGAAAAGGAAATAATTAACTGTAAAAATTGCTCATTAATTTAATGATTCTTATCCCATAAGGTTGTCTATGGGCCTTTAAAATCAGACACACAATGCTGGGGTACTCTTCATAGATCAACAGGCGAACAAAAGGTAATTTCAATCTGAATGAAGCCAATGTGCAAAACAAATGTAATCTGATTTTCCTGAAAAATCATTTTGCAAGTGAATAAAATAGCGAGGCTCACATGCACATCCTGAAGTTGGCCGGCTAATATTAATAGGAGAATTTATAGAATTGCATCCGGTCTATTATTTCAGGCAATCCAAATACTGCATTCAAATCACAGCTCCTGTTGTGTGAGTCTTTTGACATCAGTGACAAGGGACTGCTAATGCTAAAGAGAAAAGGAAGCAGGGCTTCATTCAGGGAAAAGCAACCTGAACTCTGCTTCGTTTAACTACTTTATCTTATCTGCAAAAGCAGTTGCCAACAAGCGTATGGATTTTGCATTTAGCACTGGATTGGATGTTTTTATAAGGGATTCTTAAAATAGCACCCCCCATTTCAGAATGAGACCCCTCACTTATTTCAGGGATAAAACACTTTAGGTGCAAAATATCATGCCACAAACCTGGAATTCAGTTTCGTGTTTCCTTTTCCCCATTATGTATCCAATCGATCCTCTACTTCAGAAGTCCACCCATTTCTCTATTAACTTACAGTCACCATGCTCATCCAATGTATCTATTGATTCCTATTTCCACCATTGTAATATTCCCTTTACTATTTTTCCCATGGTTACTTTTTGTAGTTGTGCTATATTTACTAGATAAAAGCAACAGATGTTTGAATTATCTGGAAAGCTGCAAATCATTACGCTTTTACTGAGATGACTGCTATATTTTTATAGAGATATTTCCAAGTTTTTCTTCAGATATTGTGGTGGCTTGTTTTTATGTCAACTTGACACAGGCTAGAATCTTCTGGGAAAGGGAAACTCAATTGATAAAATGTTCCCACCAGATTGGCCTGTGGAACATTTTCTTGATTAGTGATTGATGTGGGAGAGCCAAGCTCACTGTGGGTGGTGGCAGTGAGCCAAGCTCCTGGGCTGGTAGGCCTGGGTGCTATGATAAATTAGGCTGAGCAAGCCAAGGAGAGCAAGCCATGGAGGGCAAGCCAGTATGCAGCACTCCTCCATGGCCTCAGCTTCTTCCTCTAGTTTTTTGCCCTGTTTGGGTTCTTGCTCTAACTTCCCTCAGTGATGGACTATGATGTGGAACTATAAGAGGTAATGAATTCTTTCTATACCAAGTTGCTTTTGGTCATGGTGTTTTATCACAGCAATACAAACCTTAACTAAGACAGCATGTTTTAAATGAAAGAATATAGTATAAATAGAAGTTATTCTCTTTCTCCCTCCAATTGAATGTTTGTAAATTTTCATGTTATATATAAAAAATAAATACAGAGTAGGGTTCCTTTGTAGTTTTTTATAGTTGGAACTAGCCATGGTTTGAAACTGAGAGAATGTTTTTACATTCCTTTTAGAAAATGATCAGAGTCTTTGGCATGGCATGGGTTGACTTTCCTTGTTTTTCCAGACTCTTGAAATTCACTCTGCCTCCCAGTCAGACTTTATCTGTTTTATGGATCCTCCAGGACTTGAGCCCTCTCTTCCATTGCTTAAATGTGTACAGTTTTAGCCATGGTTGAATATTTAGTTCCAATGTGCTGTTTATAGTGGCTTCTTCTAAATTGCAGGGTTCCCCACCCTCAAAGTTTAATGAAGACTTCTGTTCAGATAGATATTTTTTACATCATTGTCTTATAGACATTCTGTGATGTTCTAGGTATGCACAGGGCCCCTGCAAAATATGTGGTGAATAAGCCCTTCCATTGTGGCTAGTGACAATGAAGAACTGAGTTTAAAATCTTAATTTCTATAAATTTAAGTAGCCACTGGTGATCATAGCACACCATGTATCTCTAATGTCATGCACTGTTCTCTTTGTGGTGCTTGTGCATCTGCCTGTGTGGATGGTTAATGTCTGTATCCTCCAAGTCCTAACATTAGAGAGGAGCACTGTGGCTGCCTTTCATTGAAAACTACAGCGGAGTGCTTGCCACATAAGAAGATACCCAATTACTGCTAGGTGCATAAATCACTTTATTCACAGCCTCAAGAAAGTCACATTCTAATTGTTAGAAATAAAGATTCCTTTAAGAAATGTGAGGAAGGATGAAGGGGAGAAGAGGAGGGGAGAGAAGGAGGTGACTTGCAAGATAAGCTTTGTACTTTAGAAAGAGCATGCCTATGAAAGCATGGTTCCAGTATCTGAATGATAGGGAGACTAGAGGATAGTACTTGCATCCTAGCCACAACTGATGCTAGGTTAAAATTATAGAGGAGTTCTTAGGGACGTAGCACATGTACATAAGGTATTAAACAAGTTTGAAGCATACTGGAGAAAAATATCTCAATTTATTTGTTACTCTCCAAAAGACTTGTATTCTAGTGGTTATTTGGGAAATCATGACAGAAAGTAAACCTAAATGAGGATGGAGAGATATGGCATCAAAGGGGAGAAAAGCCAATAAAGGGAAATCAGTGATCTACATTGATTTTGGGTAACAAATGGTCGTCAACAGCAGTGTAACCATCTGAGGAACCATGTGGAACCTACTTCCAAGATGTTCCATTAGCAGATGAAAATGGGGACATTAATTTATTGACTCCCATCCCTTATTGGGGTTTTCCCTTGTGATAATTGGCCTCACTGAGTTAAAGGTTAGGTGTCTGAGGCTGAGTTGAGCTACTCCAGTATCAGAAAACTACTCAGATGAAGTGAGATACAAATGCTCAAGGAGGACACTGCCAGCCAGCTAGCATCAGTTGACTCTGTTCCGTATGATTCTAAAATCACCTTGTATTTGTTATTTTTCTATTGTCAGGATGCAACAACATGAACAAGGCAACTTATAGAAGGAGGAGTTGATTTGGCCTTACAGCTCTAGAGGATGAGAGTCTGTCCTCATTGCAGCAGGGAATGTGTCAGCAGTGGACTCTGAGCCACTCTCAGCACTGTAGTAAGGGGCTCTCAATCCTCCCAGGCCAGTCTGAGGGGAAGGGTAAGTCTCCTCCTCCCCTGACCCCACTAACCTCCTTTCCCATCCCCTTTCTGCTCCCCAGGGAGGGTGAGGCTTTCCATGGGGATCTTCAAAGTTTGTTATATCATTTGGAACAGGGCCTAGGCACTCCCCTGTGTGTCTAGGCTGAGAGAATATCCCTCTCTGTGGAATGGGCTCCCAAAGTCCATTCATATGCTAGGGATAAGTACTGATCCATACTACCAGAGACCCCATAGATTGCCTAGGTCTCCTCACTGACTCCCACATTCAGGGGGTCTGGATCAGTCCCGTGTTGGTTTCCCAGCTATCAGTCTGGGGTCCATGAGCTTCCCCTTGTTCAGGTCAGCTGTTTCCGTGGGTTTCTCCAGCCTGGTCTTTACCCCTTTGCTCTTCACTCCTCCCTCTCTGCAACTGGATTCCAAGAGTTTAATTCAGTGTTTAGCTGTGGGTGCTTCTGCTTCCATCAGCTACTGGATGAAGGTTCTAGGATGGCATATAAGGTAGTCATCAATCTCATTATAGAGGAAGGGCATTTGGGTAGCCTCTCCAGCACTGCCTTGATTCTTAGTTGGGATCAAACTTGTAGATCTCTGGACATTTCCCTGGTGACAGATTTCTCTGTAAACCTATAATGGCTCCCTCTATTATGGTATCTCTTTTCTTGCTCTCCTCTATTCTTCTCCAGACTCAACCTTCCTTCTCTCTCATGTCCTCCTCTCCCCTCTTCTTCTCCCCTTCTCTTTCTCCTAACTCCCCATCCCTTCCCCACATGCTCCCAAATTGCTCAGGAGATCTTGTCCTTTTCCCCTTCTCCTTGTTTCCTAGCTTTTCTGGCATTGTGGATTGTAGCCTGGTAATCCTTTACTCTATGTCTAAAATCCATACATGAGTGAGTACATACCATGTTTGTCTTTTTTCTGACTGGGTTAACTCACTCAGGATGGTTTCTTCTAGTTCCATCCATTTGCCTACGAATTTTAGGATGCCATTGTTTCTTACCTCTGAGTAGTACTTCATTGTGCAAATATACCACATTTTCTCTATCCATTCTTCAGTTGAGGGGCATCTAGGTTGCTTCCAGGGTCTGGCTATTACAAATATTTTTGCTATGAACATAGCTGAACAGATGTCCTAGTTGTATGAATGAGCATCTTTTGGGTATATGACTAAGAGTGAAATTGCTGGATCTTGTAGTAGACTGATTCCCATTTTCCTGAGGATCTTCCATACTGATTTCTAAAGTAGCTGTATGAGTTTGCACTCCCACCATCAGTGGAGGAGTGTTTCCCTTTCTCCATATCCTCTCTAGCATAAACTGCCATTGGTGTTTTTTATTTTAGCCATTCTGACAGGTCTAAAATGGTATCTCAGAGTTCTTTTGATTTCCATTTCCCTAATGGCTAAGGATGTTGAGAACTTTCTTAAGTGTCTATCAGCCATTTTAGACTCCTCTATTGAGAATTCTCTATTTAGTTCTGTACCCCACTTTTTATTTGGATTATTTGGTGTTTTGGTGACAAGTTTCTTGAATTCTTTGCAAATTTTGGAAATCAGGCCTTTGTCAGATGTAGGGTTAGTGCATATCCTTTCCCATTCTGTGGGCTGCCATTTTGTCTTGTTGACTGTGTCCTTTGCCTTACAGAAGCTTCTCAGTTTCAGGAGGTCTCATTTATTAATTTTTGATCTCAGTGTCTGTGCTACTGGTGTTATGTTCAGGAAGCTGTCTCCTGTATGAATCTCAGAACTCACATTTCTAACCACAAGTAAGGAGATGAGAGAGAGTGAAGTGTAATGACCAATGGCTTTGAAAGTTCTCAGGCCACCTCCAGTGACATACTTCCTCCAGCTAGGCCACACCTCGTAACCCTAATCCAAATAGCACTAGGAACTGGGGCTATGTATTCAAACATCTGAGCCTATTGGGCACATTTTTTTTTCCAAACCACTATATGCTCTCAAGTTTCTGACCATATAAAATGGATAGAACTGTGTTTTAATTTTAAGAGAGAACTGGTACTATAGTGGATGGAGATAATTTAAGTATGGTTGGTATGCCTTAATTCATTTGCATTTTTATCAACTTCCCTTGCTTCACAATGGGCATGACTGGGCCAAATGAGTTCTGTCACAATCATTCCAGAAACAAACACCGTCTTGTCCTCTGCATTCTCATAGCCCACAATTCCCCTATGTGATCTTAGCAGCCCTGGATAAATCAGCATTGTATAGACTGCTAACAACTTTGTTAATATCCAACAAACCACAATGTGTTACATGCAATACTGAAATGTCCTCAAGATTCCTGGACCCTGTTATATACACCCTATATAATATTTTACTTTATGTGAAGAAGACATATAACAGGTTTGTATATCACTCCAAAAATTAATTTTCATAACAAGGAGATTATCCTGGATTGTCATAAATTATTTGGTTGAGCCTTTTAAAGAGATTCTAGGAGTCATAAGTGGCTTTATGCTGTAAATGAAGAAGTATGCTGCTATATGAAGGGAAGGTCTAAGGAAGAAGACAAGAACCTGAGGGCATAGAGGGATGGATGATCTCTCAGCCTAGACACACTGGGGAAGGTCTAGACCCTGCTCCAAATTATATGACAGACTTTTGAAGATTTCCCCTGGAAGGCCTCACCCTCCCTGGGGAGCAAAAAGGGGATGGGATAGGGAGTTTTTGTGGGGCAGGGGAGGAGGTGAAGGAGAGGGAACTGGGATTGACATGTAAAACAAGCTTGTTTCTAATTTGAATAAAAACTTCTCTAAAAATAAAGATTGCAAGGCTAAGAATGGTCTTCAATTACCAACTAGCAAGAAAATGGGACCTCATTCTAAAACTGCAAAGAAGTGAATTCTCATAGTGCAATGGCATTTGGAAGGGATCCTCCTTTACTCGGACATTGGATAGCAATGTAGCTAGGCCCAAATGTTTATTACAGTCTTTTAAGACCCAGTGAAGTTATGACTATCTTTTTTTAAAAAAAACATTTGTTTACACCCAGAACACAGTTTTCCCTCCCTCCTTCCCCCCCAGTGTGACCCCTGCACCTACCACCTTCCTCCTCTATTCACTCTTCCATTTCATTTCAGAAAAGGGCAGGTCTCCCATGGATATCAACCAAACATGGTGTATCAAGTTTGTTTCATATGATCTTCATTTAACTTTGGTA
This sequence comes from Cricetulus griseus, assembly GCF_003668045.3. NCBI lineage: Eukaryota > Metazoa > Chordata > Mammalia > Rodentia > Cricetidae > Cricetulus > Cricetulus griseus. The sequence continues at coordinate 99,762,213 of NC_048604.1, forward strand.
AGTGGTATCAGTCAGGAAAATTATCGCTTTGTTTTATATTTTCAAATTTTATGGAGTACAAGTTTTTAAAAGTATGTTTATATGTATTTCTTAGGTGTTCATTGTTATATCTCCCTTTTGGTTTCTGATTGTAGAAATCAAGTACAGTGGAAACTTCCTAGAATCTACGATGGTTACCCTGGTGAGGATCCCTAGTAATGGAGGACATAGAGCCTGGAATGTCCAGGCTTTTAAAGTAACCAGACAAGGCTTTCATTGATGGGGTTGTGTTGCATTTGGTCGAGTTGTTGACCAAGGGGGTTTCATGAAGATCCCCAAACAAAGCAGGCTGATTCTAAGACAGAGGGTCACTCTCTGAAAACTGACAGTGGGCCCAATTATTGAGGACAACATCCACACAGATCATTGAATGTAGAGAGCTTACGCTGATGCCTGCATAGAGCCTTCACCCTTCTGTTCTAGTCTCTTTGGTGCTGGGAGGTGCTCTGCAGTCTACCAAAAGAGAAATATGGACAGCAATCCTGACACAAAACCTTCAACCTACAATCTGTCCCGCCTGCAAGATGTGCAGGGGAAATGGTGATACAGAACTTGTGGGAGTGGCCAACCAATGCCTGGTTTAACTTCAGGTCCTGACCATGAGAAGGAACCCATGCAGGACACTGCCTGAATATCCCAGAAACCTAGGGTAGAACCAAATTTGATAACCCTCCCAAGTTCTGAAAAAATCAATGACATGATTCCTAATGCTACACTCATAGATTGGAACCTTATCCAGTCATCACCAGAGAGGCTTTTGCTGGCAGCAGATGGAATTAAGTGCAAAGATTAGACATGAGAGAAAGAGAGAGTCTAAATTTTAGGTCTCCACCTGGTCCCTTTCCTAGGTTATTGGGGAAACTTATGGAAGAGAGGGAGGAAAGAATGTAGGAATCAGAGGGAATGGAGGGCACCAGTTCATGGCCCTCTAAATCAAATATGCAGGGCTCACATGGAATCACAGAGGCTGAAAAGGCAACATGGAGTCTGTAAGATTCTGCACCCTGCCCTCTGTGTATATGCTATGGTTGTTACCTAGGTGTTTTTGTGGGACTCCTAACAGTGGAAGCAGGTATATCACTAAATCTTTTGTCAGTTTGAGGAACTTTCTCCCTCCTATTGGGTTGCTGCGTCTAGCTTCAATATGAGGGCTTTTGCCTTGTCTTACAGTATCTTGTTTTGTTGTGTTTGCTTGTTGTTTTTTTGTAAGCCTGCTCCTTTCTGAATGGAAATGGAAAGGGAGTGGATCTTGGGGATATGTGAGGTTGAAGGGAGCTGGGCAGAGGGAGAGAAACTGGCTGCGATGTATTGTATGAGAGAAGAATCTATTTTTAATAAAAAACAAAAGATTAAAATAAAAATTCTGATATCAGAGATTGGAATGTAGAAGATGGGTAGTTGTTCAATCTTGCTTCTTATATTCATTGCCTAGAGAAAAAAAAATAGTGTTCTTGCGGCTTTGTCTGTTTCTAATGGTGACTCATTTTAACAAATGTAGTAAATATTCATAAGTTTATATTCATAATTGCACTTTGTAGAAATTCTGTCATTGGTACATTAGAATAACAAGTTTTAGAAGAAAAATAAGTTCTTCCATTGGCAATTTCAGGAAGTAATTCTGGGTACTGCTGTTGATCTCATTAAGAGACTTGCATGTTACATTACTCAAATAATATCCAATAATGTTCATTGGCATTTCAAGTATTTGAACATTTATTATAGCCAACTATTCCTTGCAAACACTACTAAGTATTGCATTTATTATTCATTACAATTTTTTTTAAAGAAAGAAGGATTTATTTTGGCTCATAGTTTGAGTGCACAGTTTGGCAGAGAAGGCATCAGAAGCATGAGGTATTTGGTCTCATTGCATTCACAGTCAGGGAGCAGAGAGAGAAAGTTACTGGTTCTCTCTTGCTTTTTACTCTTTATTTGGTCCAAGGGCCCATCCTATGGAAGGGTGCAACCTACAGTTAGAGTGGGCCTTCCTACAGCAATTAGGCTAATATAGAAACTCCCTCACAGTTATGTTGAGAATTTGTTTTGTTAGATGATTCTAAATCTAGTTAAATTGGAAATCAATCCTAGCCACCACATATTTTTTTTCTGGAAATTCTGTATTTTTGTACTGATACAACATTATTGAAATAAAAAAAAAAAACATGTTTTTGGTCTTTCGCATCTCAGTATTGGACTCTGCACTGTGTTTATATTATAAAACAATAGTAGGTTCATGAAGCAGAAAGTAAATGTCCTGACATACCCAGAAGGTGTAAAGCCTGACTTTTCATATACAAACATTGATAGCTAAATTGTATCAATTCATTACAATTTTTTCAGATATTCTTAGTAATGAGTAAAGAATGTGAAGAGGTTACAACAGACTGGGAACACCTAGCATTCATCACATCTCTATATATCTGAAACAAAACATTAAGTGTGTAACTACAGTGAGAGGTAGATGGCATGGGAAGAGGTGGTACCACAAGAGTTGACCAGTGACAGAGCAGATGGACTCTACAAAGAATCAACATGAAATTTGTGCAACAAAGGACCATGACATTGGGTTCTCAACAACCCAGCAGGGAATAAAAAGAACTCCCATCAATGGGGCTATAGGAAAAAACAGAAAATCTGATGCTCCATGAGCACCGCAGGCACACAGCCTGGAAGCCTGCCTTATACACCTTAAGGTGGGAGATATGTGAAATATAGAGCAAGCAGACAATTCAGATGTCCATACTCCTGTGGTTGCTAACTTACCAGTGCCATTGTGAAAAGAGCAGTTAGCTGGTCTTGCATTTTTTTTTATCTTTAAGTCGCATAGTCCTCACTAGCCTTAGAAACTTTTATAATGTGGATGTAGATATGAGGACATAGGATGGCATGGTGGGAAGTATGGACTGCATTACAGGTGGAAGTAAAGAGCATGTTTTCATTTGAAGACTGTGGTCTGACTTCCCAGAAAAGGAAAACAGTCAGTTATGTGTGAATACCAGCAAGAGGCTGGGGCAGAGTTTTTTACTATATTTAAATATCTGGCAAGCTTTTAAATTACTGTAATTACTACAGTATGCTTCACTGGGTATATAAACCTCAAGAATAGCCTGCTCATTAAGAAGTTCCCCATATAAAACAAGAAGATAAATCTATCCCAACAAATTCATCAATTGTAATGTAGAATCACAAGAAATATGAACAGGATTCATCCAAAAGCTCACAACTTCATTAACTCATTCTAATGGTACTGAAAGAGTTAAAATGTCAGACTAAGAATTCAAACGTCTAATATTGAAAATATTAACAACTTCAAAGAATAAACAAAAGAATGAAGTTAAAAAAATGTTCAGGATTCTTTTGTATCTACCACAGGAATCATTGCCTTTTCATTCTCATTGCTATTCTTTTCACAATAGTTAGGAAACAACCTAGGTGACAACCAATGGCAGTTGGATAATGAAAATGTTGTACATATACACAATTGAATTTTACTGAGGTATAAAGAAAATGACACTATGAATTTTGCAAATATGTGAATGGAACTGGAAAAATTATACTGACCGAAGTAACCCAGGCCTAGAAATACAAATGCTGCATGTTCTCTCTCATATTTGGATTCTACCTTCAAATATCCACATGTGTGTATAACTTGGAGTACCTGCAGAATCCAGGAAGCTAGAAATGGGTCACTGAGAGTAGGGAGTGCCTTAAGGGAGGGAGAGTGGCTAGCATAACAGGAATGATATAAAACCAGAGAGGTAAAATATCAAGGGTAGAAAGGTTTAAAAAGGATCAGAGGGGATAAGCAGGCCAGGAAGAAGAGTTAACCAAAAGGAATGATGTATGAAAAAGCATGTAAACCAACTAAATTAGTTAGAAGAAAGATACACTGCATTTCTGGATAATGCTGTCCTTAGAAGTCAGTGTGTATTAAGCAAAAATCCCAGTGCCAACAGTGGAATTCCTCCTTATGCTGTTGGTGTATCGACTCCCCAAACAACATAGGCTTTTGTCACTCCTCCTGGTTGTTGTTCTGTTTTCTTGGTTTGGGGAGGTTTGTTGTTGCATTGTTTTTTGCTTCTTTGAGAAGTTACTCAAAGTTGAATATATAGGGAGGTGTAGAAAATTCGTAAGGACTTGAGGGAGGGGAAATATGATCAAATTATATTTAAATTCAAAATTTCTGCCACCAGAAAACATGTTAGTGTCCATGATCTGTGCTGCTGCTGACTGCTATGGACAGGGAGGCCTCTTTTGCAGTGGTATTAATGACTGCAGACTCATAACTGAGACTGAGAGACACTGGAGGCTTCTGTGACAACTTCCCATCCCACATACAAAAGAAACAGTCCAGACAGGAAGCCATTGGAGAGAATCCTTAAAAATTGTGTTAAAGATGCTAAAGTGTATTTCTTCACAGTTGATGGCTCCTGGAGGGGGCTGGGATGGAGAAGGACTCAATTTTTCTTAAGAAGCTGGCCACTGGGACTTTGACCAGGCTCCAGTGAGTATATGTGTAATACGAATTGGAATTAGTGGTTCCTTTTTTTCTTATTTTTATTAGGGGGCATGCACAAGATTGGGAGGGTGCGCCTCTGAGGAATGGGAAGTGAGTGCAATTGGAGTGAATTGTACAAAATCCCTAAATATTTAATAAAAACAGGTTGGGAAAAAACAAAACACAGCAACCCCTCAAACTGTGTATATATGTGTATGTATGTAACACACACACACACACACACACACACACACACACACACACACACACACACACACACACACAGGTATATATAAACTAAGATGACAATTAGGAAAGAAATAGTTCATATATGAAACCAAATATAAGAATTATTATTATAGAAGACATACCTGAAATATAAAGTAATTTTAAGGAAAACCTAATCAGTGAAATTACAGCCAAAATTCTCCATATCTCAGAAAAGACATGGCCATGCAAACCGTTTAGAATCCCAAATATAAATGACCAAAAAATCATATCTTTATGTAACCTTACACTTAACATGCCAAGAATATTGAATATTTAAAGATGAAAGAGAAAAATAAGAAGTCACAATTACAAACTCATCAGAGTTACATGAAACCTTTCACAGAAACCCCTAAATTCATTCAAATATAGAATGACATATTTCAAGCTTCAGGAGAAAATAGCTGCCAAATACATTTAATATACCCAGAAAGTTATCCTTTCAAATGTTTGAAAAAGTAAAAATATTTCAAGAGAAGCATGTACTGAAACAATTTATGACCATGAAAGCAGCATTAGAGAGGTGTTCAAAGGAATTCCACAGAGAGAAAGAAGAAGAAGCCATAATAGTGAGAGTTCAAGAAAGAAAAGGTTATATAGAAGAATAGATAATCAGACGACAATTAGGAAATAATGAAACATTTCCAACTTAGTAAATCTGTAAACCTCTAAGTATTGGAGTACAAAAAGAACATTTGAGCCAGCCATTAAAACAAGACTAACAAAATTACAGTAATTATCACATCTCCCTCAATAACAACCCTAAATGTAAGTCATCTTAACTCTTCAATTAAAAGAAACAGACTGGCTAATTGGATTAAAAACAAGATTCTGTTATTTTCTGTCAGTAAGATACATGCCCCATATTCAGTAGCTGAGGAGAACACAGTTTTTTCAGTAACCCATTGAAGTTAAACAGAGTACATTTTAGATCATAAAATAAATATTTCTTTTTCCAAGATAGGGTTTCTCTCTATAACAGTCCGGGCTGTCCAGGAACCCAGAGATCTGCCTGCCTCTGCCTCCCAAGAGCTGGGATTAAAGGTGCATGCCACTAGTACCCTAAAATAAGTCTTAACAAATACAAGAGATTATAGAAATAATTCCTTCTATTGTACAAGATTATAATTGAATAAAACTAGAAATCAACCACAAGAACAACTACACAAAATATACATACAAACACATGGTGCCTCATGCCTATAATCTCAGAGTCTGTGAATCTGGGGCAGGAGATTGCCATGACTGTGAGATTTCTAAGTATTATACAAAATACTTTAATTACTTTTACCCTATTGAGGGGATAATTATTTTCTCACAAGCATTGGCAAATAAAATATCGAGTGCCAGGTGTGGGAAACCTTCCCTTGAATTGTTGTTCAGTGTCATTTCACAGACTCACAAATCAGTACAGGGTGTTCCAATTGCTCTAGGTTGTCCACTAGAACTTGATGGTAAGACTCTGTTACTGAAGACCGTGCACACTTTGGTCACAGGGCATGGAGTCTGCAGTTGACACTGATTGGGACAATTCCTGACTACTGGCAAATCTTTCATTGTACTGGAAAGTGTTAGGAAAGCTGCTAAGGAAAGAAAAGTCATGAACAGTCTTACCCAGCTGTGGACCCTGTGAGCTATAATAATGACCATGATGACTAAATATGCCCAAGGAGGCAATAATGGCAGGAGTGTTATGAAGTGGTTAAGCAACCACTTTCTCAAGGGATTTAAGATCTATTCCGCAGGAGGAAACACAGGCTTGGTACTGTAAATCTGGCCATGATAGTGAGTTTTAAAATCAGTTTTATTTAATGTTTTCATTGCATGCATATATAAAAAACTTGCATTGTATCCATAAATATACAATTTATTATGTCATTTCAAATAAAATTAAAATATTTTAAAGGTGACATAGGATATGAGGGAGAAATTTTGTCTTACTCTTTAAAATAGCTTGATTGAAATATAACCTAGGTATTTTAAAATACAGCTATTTAATGTGAACTAACAATTCAGATTAGAACATTTGTATCACCCCAAAGATCCCTTATGCCTATTGACACTCCCTGCTACCTCCTTCCCACTGCTTACATCACTTTTAAGTGATTTTTGCCAGTCAAATGATTTTATAAAGTACAAAATGCAAACTCGCTGCAGGGAACTCAAAAAGTCTTTGGTTTTCTTCAAATACATGCCCCTTTGTAATTGCTATTTTGACTCTTTGCCACTTTTCTCATTAGCACAACTTTTCACACTGAGCAACTTCACAGACACCTGGTGCTTGTATGGCTGTTAACTGAGAGCTCAGTTTGCTGGGAATACTGAGGGACTAGGAACTCTGTTGCACAGCACAAATACAAGCATCTTCACTAATGCGAGCACTCTGCTTCCAGTTATTCTTCATGGATAAAATCAATTGAGCACAGGCGTTGAATACTTTAAAGTGTTGCATGTTTTCTTCTGGGTTTTCTCTAGTATGTTCTGCCCTGACTTCATGAAAGGAATGCATGTATACCCTATTTTCTCCAACTTAATGGAATAAATTGATTTCACAATTACAGGTACCTGGAGGTTTGATTCCCGTCCTTAGCAATATGCATTCATGTCAGTTTCGCATATAAACTTTGTACCAACGGGTAATTCTATAATTGGTACTTTATTGCCCTCACAGCCCAGAAGTCTGGTTCTTTTATGAAAGACAAATTTGAACTCAAGAAGCCTGACGTCCATCCGAGGAGATGTTAATAGCTCATAGCTTCTCGGAGAGGTCAGTTTTCTTTAGGAATGTGGCCTCCAGTAGGTTGCCTATGCTTCAATAATAGCCCTATCCCTGCACAAGCAGGTAGCACTAACTGAACTCAGTGGGTTAAAAAGAAGGACCTGAAGTTGGGAGGGAGACATGGTAGGAGGTTCTGAGAGGCATAAGAGGAGAATTGAGTCATGGATATTATCAAAATGTGTTTATATATACATATATTAATTTTTCAAAGAACAATTATTTTAAAAGAAGAAAAGATTTTGTGGCTGGGTTGGTGTTTGCATATCTCTTTTGGTAATTTGTAGAGTACCTTCCCACACCAAAGACACTAGAACATGGGGTGAAGGTTCTGTGTAGCTATCAACTGCAAGTTCAATGAGTTGTGCAGGTGTTGTCTTCAGCAATGGTACCCTGTGGAGAGCAACCTATTATATAGGCAATCTCCTGGGCTGTTTGGGGATTTCCATGGAACCCTTCTGGCCAACAACTCAAATGGATGTAAGCCAGTTCATATATTGGAAGCTTCATTTGATGACAAGAGATGGCCAGTTGGCATTCTGCATTCCTCATTGTTTGGAGATTTCACTAGGATTGTCTTCATACATTTTGTGAAGTTTCCACTAGGTTTCCATACCACCCTCAAATGCCCCTCAATCCTAGCTATCTCCCTGTATTCCCTCTCTCACCCCCATATCCCTCATATCTCCCCCATTCCTATCTCCCTTATTCTTAGTCACCCATAATGTTTACTCTATCCCCCCCGGAGGCCAATGTCCCACCTCTATACCTGACTTCTCTAGGACTATGAATTATAGCTTGGTTATAATTTATTTAATAGTTAATATCCACATATAAGCCAATACATACCATATTTATCTTTCTGGGTCTGGATTACTTCACTCAGGATGATTTTTTTTTTCTAGTTCCAACCATTTGCCTGCCAATTTCATGCTGTAACCCCTTACAACACCCAAGTAATACTCCATTGTGTAAATGTACCTCTGTTTTCTTTATCCATTCTTCTGTTGAGGGATATATAAGTTGTTTCCAGTTTCTGGTTATGGATGGATCAGCATATGATTGAGCAAGTGACCTTTTGGTAGGGTGAAGCACTCTTTGGGTATATGCTTAAGAGTCATTTAGTTGGATCTTGAGGTGGATCAATTCCAAACTTTCCGAGGAACTGAAATACTGATTTTCATGGTGGTTGTATAAGTTTGCACTCCTACCTGCAATGGATGACTGTTCCTTTTGCTCCACATACTTGTGAGCATGAGCTGTCATTTGTGTTATTGATCTATAGCCACAAAACCTTTGATCTACAATCTGTCCTGCATGTAAATATGCCAGGGCAATGGTGGCACAAAACCTGTGGGAGTAGCCAACCAATAACTGATTTAACTTAAGGCCTACTCTTTGAGATGGAACCTATACATGACACTGCTTGGGTAACAAGAACCAGAGACCAGATAGCCCACAGACCTAGGGCAAAACCAAATAATAGTGGACTAAAAACAAAATAACAATCAAATAACTCCTAATGATACTCTGTTATACTCATCAAACAGTACTGTATTCAGTCATCATCAGGGAGGTTTCCTCCTGCAGCAGATGTGAACAAATGTTGAGACCTGCATCCAGCCATTACACACACACACACACACACACACACACACACACACACACACACACACAGAGAGAGAAGAGAGAGAGAGAGAGAAGAGAGAGAGAGAGAGAGAGAAAGAGAGAGAGAGAGCGCTCACACAGAGAGATAGGGGGAGGGGAGATGGAGATGGAGGGAAGGAAGGGAAAGAGAGAGGGACAGAGACAGAGAAAGTGAGAGCTTGGAACATATATCTCTAAGTGGAATGTCTCCATCAAATCTCTCCCCTCAAAACTCAGGGAAGCCCATGGAAGAGGAGGGGGAATATATAAAAGTCAGAAGGCATCAGGAGAATGAGGCCCTTGAAATCAACTAAGCAAGGCACATATGAGCTCACAGACTGAGGCAGGAAGCATAGGACCAACAAGGGTCTGCACCAGGTACTTTGAGCACATAGAATAGCTTTCAGTTTTGCATTTACAAGTGTGTCAACAAGTGGGTTTCTGATTCCAATGCTTTCTCCTGGAGCTATATTCCTTCTGTTAGTTTGCCTTGTTCAACTTCAATGTAATGATTTATGATTTGTCTTATTATATTTTATTTTGTTATGTTTTGCTGTTATCTCTTACCCTGAGTGGGAAACTCTGCTATGCTGCTCTAGTCAACACAAGGAATGGGAAGTTATGATGCAAATGAAAGAAGCTGTAGCTTGATGGTACAGACTTGAGACCCTGGGTTCAATTAATAGCACAGCAAGTAAAAAACTAAACCAAAACATATTCACAATTTGATGGATCTGAAAGGAATGATGATAAGTAAAAATCCAACCTCAAAATGATATTATGATATTTTATATAATCACAAATATTTTACACACATATGTGTTGCTCTTGAAATGAGGTATTGAAATGGAGAGCTGATTAGTGACACTAGGATTGAAAAGAATGGATTAAATGTATTTTGTGAGGGAATGACAGAAAAGATCATAGCAGGAATTATAGCGTGGTGAGGACTGCATGAAGCAACATGTGATAAACTTGCATGGAGATACATTTATATACAGCTACTATTGTGCCAATGTCAGTTCCTATGCTTTTAGTATTTTACCGTAGTTATAAAAGAGGTTATAACTGGGAGAGTCTAGATGCCACATTGCATATTTATTGGAAAGGGGACAACTCTCTGGAATCAATTCCCACATTCCACCTTTGAGTGGCTTCCCAGCATCCAACTCAAATCATCATGCTTGTGTAGAATGTACTTTTACCCATCCAATTAAAAACTGTGTTTTACCTCATACATCTTATCTTAGTATATATGTAACTCTTGCAAGGTGGCTAATTTTTAGTTTTAATTATTTCTGAGGTTTTGCTAGAAAATGAACTCAAAGTTGTATGTGTTGAACATTTATTTGGTCTGCAGCTGCTTATGTTGTTAAGATGCAGATAGATCTATCATGAGAGTTCTGACCCAGTTAATGGATTAATGTATTGAGAATTAGAATTTGATGTACCACAGTAAGATGTTAGAAAGCATTAGGTGAAGCCCACCAATTTAAAGTAGGTTACTGGGAGCTTGCTATAGAAGGGTATATATTCATGTCTCTGGCAACCCTGGCCTCCTTCCCATCTTCTATGAAGTGAATGGCCTTGCTTTAACACATGCATACATGCTTACAGGCCCAGATCAATGGAGTAGATTGATTTCTTGTTTATTTGCCATATTAGTAAACAGTGTGGAAGTAGAAGGATTTGGGATAGCTATTTTGTATGAGCTGCCATCTACCTTGCTTCTTCCCTGTTCTGAATAATCATTTCAGAGATGTACAAACCTAATAACAGCCTCTCCTAACAGTCGTTCCTATTTCCCCCCCAAAAAAACTACACAGTAAAGGATGAGCACATTTATTAATGATGAGTCTTGGTAGCTTTAGGTCAATTTTCTCATCACTTCAAAATTTTATTTTTCACTCTTTTGTTTAATTTTGTTTTTCCCAGGAATTATAGTATAACAATGAAGAAGCCATGCAATCATTTTGAGTAATGGAAAAAAAGATAAAACAACCTAAAGCTTTAATTAAAAAATAATTAGTACTGACCATATTAAAATATATAATCAGATTGAAATTTACTGACATTCTTCCACTGGGATACACTTAAACTGTACAGAAATTTCCACATAGCAAACAGTGAATAGAAAAAATTCAGTCCTATCTAGCAATGCATACACCTATAAACAAAAGCTTTTAGTATGATTGTTGTTAATACAACTGAAATCTATTTCCATTGACTTGTACAAAGATGATTGATTTTCTCATTTCTTTTTTATATAAACACTGATAACTACACTCAGAGAAAACATCATTTACATGCAGTGCCTTCTTCCCAGGTGTCCCACCAAATTAAAATTACTCAACTATCCAAATTCAGACACAAATTTCTCTTGTTATAACACATAAATTCAGGGCAAAATTATAATCTGCAAGTTAGAGTGAATAAAGACAAAAGCTCTGAACTAAATGCCATGAGACCAATATTTGAAAACTGTTAAGTTTCTCTAAAGAATGCATTTAGCCATGCATTATGAAGCAAAATTAAAAGGGCAAAGAAGCAAAGGGAACTTTTACTTAATTTTATTTTGTTTGGGGAATTTAATGCATAGTACATTCTGATTTTCTGTCTTATATTTACAGCAAAAAGAAATGAATGCCTGGTCCTTAAGTATATCTTCTCAATATATCTATATATATGAAAATCCATTATCTTTTCAATGAGACTACAAGTTATAGAGTTAATGCACAGAGAAAGATAGGAATTTAAAAAGAACAGAGAAATTAGAATAAGGTTGGTAGATTGTGTCACTGCCAGCATCTCAGTTATCATGTATATGCATATATTAATTTTGTAAAGATGATGCTATTAAAGGAAATAGGTACAGCATATAAGAAATATTCCTTTATTGTTTCTTCTAGTTTCAAATAAATTTACAGTCATCAAAATTATAGGAAGGACTGTGTGGTAATGATAGAAGTAGAGTATATGATGTCTAGACTCACAGAATTAATATTAGAGACGCAAAACTCCTTAAACAATTATTTCTCTCCATATGTCTCTTAGAACCGAAGTTTCATACATTCTTTTTGCAAAAACAACATGGAATGGAGTTCTTTGTAGTCAAATAAGTTTGGAGAATATAGCCCATTTCTAATTCTGTCCTAGACAATCATGATGTCTGTGAATACAATGAAATTCTGAAAATGTTTGCAGTTTACTCACAAATGGTCATAAAAATATGGATTTACAAACATCCACAGAATCAGTATGGCATAAAAGAAGCTACTTAGCTGGTTGGTAGGGGATTGGTTTATCTAATGTGGACTGATTTCCTTCTTCATGTTACTTGTATATATTGTGTAATTACTGCAGCACTGAGGTAAGGGAACTGGCTTTTAAACTTTCTTTTGTCAAATATTTTATTGTGCTAGGTTCTGGGAATGATGGCCAAAATGGGTGGATAGCATATCATCTGTCTGAGGATAGAGACAGAGTAAAAATACTATTACAGAAACAAAAATGTAATTACATACCATAACAAGTACTATATAAAAGAAAGATACATAGGACTTGTGGTGCTTAGTTTTTACTGACAAGTTGACACAATCTGGGAAGAAGGAACCTTAATGGCATATGGCCATGCCTATGAGAGATTGTCTTGATTTATGACTGATGGGGGAGGACACAGCCCATAGCGGGCAGCACCATCCCTGAGCAGGTAGGCCTGAGCTTTCTAAGAAAGTGAGCTGAGCAAGAGCCAGTAAATGAGGCAGCATTCCTCCATGGCTCCTGCCACAAAGTTCCTGCCTTGAGTTGTTGAAGTGACTTCCCTCAATGATTGATGGTGACCTAGTAGTGGAAGCTGAAAAAAAAAACTATCTCCTTCCCTAAGATGGTTTTAGTCATGTTTATCAATCTAACAGAAATCAAATTAAAACAAGACCATGGGAGCATATAAAATGGAGAGCTGAGCTTTTTTAAGATCAAAACTGGTGTGGGGATGTTTCCCCATAGAAAGTGACATTTGAGCTGGATAAGTAGATACTAATCCAAAGAAGGCCTGAATGTATTCTCAATAGAAGGTAAATAGAAGAGTGGTCATCTACAGAAAGCTTTGTATAAAACCTGACAAAGCCCAGAAGATTGTGGCTAGATAGAATTCTCAGGAAAGAGCCAAGGTAACAAGGTAGCTGCCTGGCAACAACCTCAATAGGAGCCTAGGTAAATGGCATTATTTAAAGTTTGCTTGCTGTTAAGTGACACAGAAAACACACTGTTCCTTCCCTTTGGTTTTTGAGGCACCTATTAAGAAGAAAAACTGTCTCTAACAGCAGCTCTTGGGCATGTAGGAAAAATAACACTTCCAAGCAACTGAAGTCTTTCTCCCTCCTGGAAGGCTCAAGATGACTTTCAAGAAGCAGTGTGCTGCAGAAGGCAAGTCACTATAATAGGAAAGCTACTTGTGGGTTTGCAAAGCGATAAGCCACTACTTTCAAGATTCTGGCTGCCTTGCAGAAGTTGGGTGAACTTGGCTTCCTTGATATCTTGACCAGATCCCCTTGTCAGTGTTAGATCTCCTTCTCCAGTTGCTCCGAATGCTCAGTTTGACAGACACCTCACAGTTGGCCCCTTTCATGACAATTTTCTTCTCTGCTGAGTGGCAGCTGCTCCCCCAAAAAGGCCAGTAGTCTCAGGCCTCTAAGTGAGACCAACACTTTGTTTATGTCCCCATCAGCTTCCCACATTGTCAGGTTGACATGATCCTCTAGCCTAGCCCATGCTCTTGCTTGGTTTCATCCATACTACTGTCACTCTGCTCCCTTTCTCTCAAGAGTTTCCCCTCACCTCAACCCACCTGCAACTAAAACTTCATCTCAAGTTCAGCTTCTAGAGAACCTGATCTCAGACAGGAGCTTGGCAGTAGGCAATCAGTTAATTAACATTTTTTAACATAGAAGAATAAGTATTTGATAATGTAAGTCTAACACAACACACACACACACACACACACACACACACACACACACACACACACACACACTCAAAAACAAACAAACAAACAAAAGCCAACAAAGCCTGCTCTGACTTTCAGGTGCTTAAAATGGCATATAAAGGTAATTGCCTGAAAATGATGCTGTCCAGTGAGTGAGTGCACCTGCACAGGTTGTACCAGGCACAGGTGTTAAATGACAAATCCTGGGACCAGAAATGTTATATTAAATCTCCAGACTCTAGTTTCATGAGGTATTTTCTACCAATTAGACACCATCAAATTATAGCCCATAGGTAAAATGTGTTCATTCCATGAGCTAAGAATTGCGTTTATTTTTAGTGACAGAGAAAATTAAATTAAAATTTAAAAGGAAAATAAGTGACATATGAAAACACATGGGAATTAAATTTCTGCATCTGTAAATGCAGGTTTTTTTCTTTGATTTATTTATTTTCTGCAGTGTTAGGGATCAAACTCTGAGTCTTGGGCATGCTAGATAACTGCTCTACCCCCAGGGTACATACTTAGCCTTAAATACAGATTTTTGGGAAAACCACCCTTGCCTGTTTGTTGACATTTTATCTGAAGCTGCTTTTGAGCTTCAACAGTAGCAAGGGTAGTTGCCATGGAGACTGTGGAGCTTGCACAGCCAAATATATACACATGACTTGCCTTTGTAGGGAACATTTACTGACTCCTGATGTAGAGAAATGAAGGGCACGAGCCTTATACTCTGGTTGGGCTCATTCTATTTGGTATTTACAAGTATGGCCAGACTTTCCTATTTGGGTGAGATGAAGTCTGAAAGAAGCTGAGCACAAAGTAGTTATAGATTTGTCTAATGGGGTAGAGAGTGTAGAGGCCATTGGGTCCGAGGTAAAATCCTATAGTAAGGAAGGGGAGCATTGCAGCCTGGAAAGACCCACAGAGAGTTTTTGTCACTAAGAGGAAGAAAGAGGCTGACTTGAAGAAGGGACTTCAAGGGGGAGGGGATAATGGAGTGGGCCAGTGAGGAACTCATAAAGCTAAGATAAGTAAAAATCAGTGAAATTGCCTTTTGATACTGTCTAAGCCCCAGGAGCCTCATTGAAGCAGCCAAAATGGATTGAATTCCTGCTGGGGACAAGGCTTGCTATTGATCATGCAGACCGATCCAACAACCTTGCATCTTAGTAGGAATGATTACTCCCCAAGAAGTCTTGCCTGGAAGCAGGGTTCTATCACTTTTCTGATGACTCAAGAGCACATCCTAGACAGGGTGCAGTCAGTGGGACAGATTCCTGCAGGCCAGGCTTATAAGAGAAGAATGTGCCATGGCAAGAAAGAATACATTATCCAACTCAACTCACTTGTATTTGATAAAGAGCAAAGATTTGCTTATGTGTCCCTTCTTAATAATGATCCCCAATTTATGGATGAGGAAAATAAGATGTGGATGATGTGATAGTTAATCATCATAATTGACTGGATTAAGAATAACTATGGAGTGGGACAAGGGTGTCACACGCCTTTAATCCCAGCACTTGGGAGACAGAGGCAGGTGGATATCTGAGTTTGAGGCCAACCCGGTCTACAAAGCTAGTTTCAGGACAGTCAGGGCTACACAGAAGTAAGCCTGTATTGAAACCTGCCCATTGAAACCTGGCTATGGAAACACATTTCTGTACATGTGCATAACGGTATTCCTAGAGAATCTTCACTGAAGAGGGAAGATCCACTCTTAATGTGGATGGTACTATTTCATAGGCTATCATCGTGAACCAAGTAAAGGGAAACAGGAAAAAAGTGAGTTGACCTCCAGCATTCATTTTGTTCTTTTCTTCCTGACTCTGCATACAGAGTAACCAGCTGCCTTATACTTCTGCTACTATGCTTTCCTTGACATGATGGATCGTACCTTCAAACTCCAACCTAAAATAAGCCTGTCCTTCCATAAGTTGCTTCTGAGAGGTATTTTGTCATAGCAAGGAGAAAAGGAACTGATACAATTGCAAATGTGTATGCAGGGTCAGGTCCTGGTAAGTGTAGGTAGCCTGAAAGTAGCCATGTTAGCAAACTAGGTATCATGGCAGGTTGTCACCCACTGATGTAGCGTCACTGGATGTTAACTTGAAAAGAGGTTTGTGCAGTGGCATACCTTTATACCATGTGGGTATAGCATATGTAATGTATCTCAAGAGCATAATCATATAATATAGGAAAGGAAGTAGTGATTTTAGTAATAAATTTGTTTCTAAAATAATCCATTTGATTGTACGCTTATGGTATTTATTTTTAATAACTGACTGTATTCCTGAAGTTCTGGCGATTATCTATCACGTGCCGGTAGAAAGCAGATTTGGCAATCAATGTCATGCAATTTGGAGACATTAGCTTGTCTTAGTGTCAAACAAAACCTCTCTGTGAACAGCCCAATATGGTCAATTTTATATATCAACTTGACTGGGCCCCAGGGTTCCCAGACAGTTGGTTAAACATTATTCTGGGGAGATCTGTGAGTATGCCTTTGAAGGAACTGTCTTTTAATCAGTACACTAAGTAAAGTAGATTGTACTCCCTGATGTGCATGGCCTTTATCCATCCAATTCAAGTATGAGGGAGAATTCCTCCTTCTTCATTTCTTTCAAATAAAATTATCAGGTTCTTTTTCTCCTGTCTTTGAATTTGAACTGAAATGTTGTGTTGTCCTGGGTCCCAGGCTTGCTGGCTTTTGGTTTGAAACTACTACCAATTTGATTTCATTCTTACTGGCATGTTCATCTCCTATCTTTTTGCTGATGATGCTTTCCATTTTTGATATTAGGATCCAGCGCTGGCCCTCCAATGTGGACTGAAGACCAGGAATCTTCTGGAACTTCAGCACCAGATTGATACCACTAAGCCATTCCACCATGTGAAATAACCAGTTGCTTGGTTCTTGGTCTCTCTGATAAAAGACTGACATTGTTGATACCCTACAAGTAATCCTAATAAATTCCCTTTTGATACATGTTTGTTCTATCAGTTCTTTTTCTTTCTGAGGAGCCCTGATATGTATACATGCATCCATATATAAGATGTTGTATATATTCATATATAAGCTATCTTACCAGTTCTGATGCTCTATAGAATTCTAATATAAATTCCTAAGTGCAGAAGCAAAACTCCTGTGATCCAGTAGATGTGAGAGCCCTGGTTAAAATATGGAAGCACAAGCTACTGCATTTTTGTAGGTTGATGTCTCCTGTCTCTTGTTGGCAGCAGGAGTTGTTCGTGCTCAACATCTGGAAACCATCCCATATTGTGCATATGTTCTTTCAGTTTCCCCTGGAAATCGGCTGACTATGAGGAACCTTTTCTCCATTGTGAAACAAAAGAGAGCCACATGGATTGTGCTGGCATTGCAACTGAATGTGATGAGGACTTAGCCTGAGAATTTCAGCACTGCTTTATCAGCACTAAGATAATTGATAACACAATGATGAACAAATTGTCTTGTTATCCTACCCATGTTTTCCTTATAATTCTTGTTTAAGGGTCATCATGACACTAAGTCTTTATCTGAAAGAACATGGTACAGGATGAGTGTCAGCTTTCCTTGAGCAAAACCAAGTCAAAGACCAGAAACAACTTCTGAATCACAGATTTATTCCTGGACACCCCCACCCTGCCATTTACCTCCTACACCCCTTTCACACCAGGTTTAAATAAATACACAGTGAGTTGTTTTCTAATAAAGTACAGAATAAGTAAATGAATGAAGTTGATTTAGAAGTCAAAGGTTTAGTTTGCTTTTGCAAGAGAAGTTATCAGTTTTCTAAAGCCAAGATGGCTAGCCAACACTGGGAAACTACTGTTCATCACATACTCCCCATCTTTTACTTTCCCATGGAGAAACCTGGTTCATTGTGCTATTGGTATTAGGCATAGCAATATGACTTATTTGTTAGTTTGATTACAAAATGTCTCCTACAGGATCATGCTTTGGTCTCAGCTGATGGTAATGTTTTCAGAGGCTACCTACAGGAACGTTGTAAGCAGGTTCCTAGCTAGAGAAGTAGGTCACTGAGGTCTTGTCTTTGAAGTTTATACAGGATCTGTGTCTCCCTTCCTTTCTCTATTCTTCCTGTGTGCCATGATGAAAGATACTCTGCCACCCCACCCTCCAACATGATGGCTTGAATCTTCAGAAACCACGAGCTCAAATAAACCCTTTGTTAACTTAAGTAGTTTATTTCAGGCATTCTATCACATTGACAAGAGAGTAGCTAATATACTTAATGGCTTAGTAGCTAATGAGGTATTAACAAACATGAGACATACCAATTTGTACTTTAAAGCACACTCCAGATTTGGCATACACTGCTCCCCCCTGCCCTGCCCCCGTCATTGTAAGAAAAGCTTCTTCTGGGCAATTGTTACCTCTTCAGCCTGCACTGAAAGACAAGAAATACTGCTCAGAGAAGAGCCAAGCCCACAGCAAGTTAAGCCAGGCTGGGTTCACAGTTTGAAGCTGAGACCAGCTTATTAGAAGGCAATCTAGAGCATTCAAAGTCAGGCAACTCACATACACATAGTGTTACTGTTTTTCATGTGGCAATAACTCTCATGCCCTTCCTCTATGTGTGTGTGCCAACCACTAAGTTTAATCAGAGCTGTTCACATGAACATGGAATGGACTGACATCACTCACTGGAACATAGGCAACCCATCAGTAGCTACACCACTGAAGTAATTAACACTCCCACACCCAGCCACCATTAACTGTTAAAATCCTTCAGTGTCAAGTGGGACTCACAAGCCCATCTTTTCCATGATGAAATGTTGATGTGCTCTCCCTTGTGCAAGGCAACTACAGCTGCAGTGAATTCATGAGTGCATTGTGTAATATGAAGATGAAAATCTAGATTAAATTAATTTTATAAATTGATGTTTCTCATTTCCTTTCCTTTTTATTGATTAAATTTACCATTTGACAATTAAAATAGATTTATACTAGATTCTGATCACTATAAGCCCATTCTCTCTTTTTTACCCCTTCCATTCTTTTAACTCTCCCATTACAAATCCCTTTTTCCACATTAAAGTCTATTTTGTTTTACTTTGTGACCTGATTTTAACTAGGATTGCCTGCATAACCATTGGAGTCTGGTGTGTTCATCAGCAGGTACACAACTGAAAACAATGACTGTCTCTTCTCCAGAATCTTTCAGAAGCCAGTAGTTCACAAGAGAAGGATAGAGCTTCATGAGCTGCTCTTCAGTCCACAATTGACCATTAACAGACCTACTCTGGTGCCGGCCCTGTGCCCAACCGTAGCTGCTATGAGATCATCTTTGTAATGCCCTGAAGATAGTATTCCATAGCTCTTCTCTCTAATTTCTAGCCCTTATATTCTTTCAATTCCCTCTTCCATTGTACTCCTTGAGCCTTAGAAAGGGTAGTATAAACCTCTTTGGGGGGCCAAAACGTATCCCTCATGTTGCTATTCTCAGCATTTATAGTAGATATGGGTATCTGCACTCACCACAATTCACCACAAAGAGAAGCTTTTCTCATTAAGGGTGACAGCAGTATTTGTCTGTCTGTCCAGGGTGGGAGATGGCAGATTGGTGGAAATGCACAAGGCCAGGGACTAATTTGTCCAGGTTGAGTGTTTCAAAATTATGACAAAAATAAGGAAGCTAAAAACATAACCCACAGAATGGGAAAAGTATTTCTTAATTACTTACCTGATTAAAGGACTTACTTGTATGTAGGGTGTATAAAGAATGCTTATAATTCAGTATCACAAAGACAATTTAATTTAATAATGGCATGACAATCTGAGTAGACATTTTAAAAAAGAAGAAAGACTCTTAGCATCATCAAAGAAATGGAAAATAAAATCACAATTATTTTGGTGCTGGGGTGTCTACCCAAGTCAAGTCCTCATGCATGTTTCTCGTATTTCTGTTGAGTACAATGAATGTAATAAAACAATCTCAGATAAATAACAAGTACTGATGAGAGTATAGGAAAATTAAACTCAAACACTGCTGGTAGGATTTAAAACAATGAAACCTCTTCACAAAACAAAATTGTTAAACATAGATGAGCCCAAACTACCATAGAATGCCCTTCTTAGGTATATATCCAAAGAAAATGAAAACACATGTCCATATGAAAACTTGTGCATGAAAGTTCATAATGGCATTATTCCAAGTGTCTATCAAACAACAAGTTGATAAATAAAAGGCAACATAAATATGACAGAACAATCAACTAAAAAAAGTAAGAATTGCTAGGACAGGCTGCCAAAATCTGGGATGAACTTGGGCAATGTTATGTCATGAAAAAGAAGCAGGAAATCAAAGACCACCTAAATGATTATGTCCTATGAAACATTCAGAGTAAGTAAATCTATAGAGTAAGAAGTCAGTTAGCTGCAGTCTGAGGCTAAGGGGCAGGTAATAGTGGGAGAATGATCGTTGAAGGGAATAGAGTTCAGGATAAGGAGTGATAAAAAGTTTTAAAATTTACTGCTGTGATACTTGCACATTTTTTGTGAACACATTTAAATCTATGAAAAAATTTAAAGATGTATTTTTAAAAAAGAGATGAGAGGTTTTAAAGGCGCATTATTTTTGATATGTATGAGTGTTTTACCAGCATGTATGTCTGTGCACCATGTGCATGCCTGGTGCCTATAGGCAAAACACTCATACAATCAATAGTTTAAATAATATCTAGTTGATAAATAGATGAACTGAATTAGGAAGTATTATATATGTAATTAGAATTTTCAGATTATTATTATGTATAATAGTGGCTTCCTCAAACTTGCTGCATGTTTTTTGTGATTTAATTAGAATAAAGTGATTTTATTTCAAATATAAAATGTATTAAGTCAGAAATTCTTTACAAACTCGTATTATTTTCACTTGACATTTACATTTTAACACTTATTGTGTGTGTCCTGGGGGAGCAGGACACATGCACGGAGGTCCAAAGGCTACTTTGAGGACTTGACTCTCCTTTGAGCATGTGGGTCACCAAGCTTGGAGGTAAGCACCTTTGCCTGCTGAGCCATCTTGACTGCCTGAAATTTCTTCATAAAAATAGAATCTAGAATGGTGAAGATTGCATTGATTTGTAACACATGATGGCACAAAATGTAAGGAAACTTTAAGTTTGTCATTAATTGCTTGAAATAGAGAATAAAGAACAGGTTTATTAAATTCTCCACTGATAACCAATTGGAATGTATTCTCACCTTAGGAAGGCCAGTGAAATTATAGTAACAGATCTAGACAACCTAAGCTGATTTAGATTGTTCAATGACAAGGTAATATATTTGCAGGAGACAAAATAACTGTGACAATAATGTACTTGGAAGGTAGTATGAATAATGAGATCTACAGATTTCATTGTAAATATAAATAGAAATAAATATTTACTGTGACATGGATGGCTTATAGTCCATACTATGCAAAAGATCACAATATAGCTATCTAAATGACAAAATGGATTATACTTATTCAAAACTATATTCATGTAGTGTTTAAAAACTCAGGGACCAGTAGGTAGATAACACAGTAGTTAACATTTCTATATCCTTAAACTTAAAAGGGGTCTGGTTAACATCATAACCACAAATATGGATAGGACATGATATGGTATTTCCATATGTGTATACAATGTACAGTGATCAAATTGGGATAAATAACATCTGCATTTCCCTGCTGTACTCTTTGTTTGAAGTCTTCTAATTATTCATAACATTACAGATACTTTTTATTTATGTATTTACATTTTATTAGAATTCCTCAGCACTGTCAACAATTAGACAACATTTTCAGAAAAATACACATGAACCATGACAAGTTTAAATTTGCACAATATATATATTTACACATAAAGTTACTAAATATATATAAATACTTTCAGGAATTCATGGGGCTTGGGAATATTCACAAAAAACCACAAAATAATTCCAAACTTCAAGCAACTGAAAGAAACATCTGATATCTGATGTAAAAAATTATAAAAAATTATAAAAATATAAAATTTTAAGAATATTCAAGATGGTAAAAAAAGAATATCCAACATGTGTGTGTGTGTGTGTGTGTGTGTGTGTGTGTGACAGGGTCTCTTTATGCAGCCCTGGATGCTCTGAAACTCACTCTGTAGACCAAGCTATCCTCGAACTTACAGAGATCTGCCTGCCTCTGCCTACTGAGTGCTGGAATTAATGGCACGTGCCACCACATCTGAATTTTAAATGTTTTAATGATTTATTTATTTTATTTTATACATATGAGTGTTTTGCTTGTATGAATGTATGTACAGTACATGCATTCCTGCTGTCTGCTGAAGCTAGAGCAAGTCATTGAATCCCCTTAAACTGGAGTTATGTATTGTTTTTAAACCATCATGTGAGTACTGGGAACTGAACCTGTTTAGAGCAATGATCATTCTTAACTGTGGAGCCAGCTCCCCAATCCCAAGGAATAGTCTCTTTGAAATTAGTGCATAATGTGAATAAACATATATCATTCCCATCTACTTATTTGTAAGTTTTCTTTTTAATATTTATTTATTCTTCTCTAATACAATACATCCTGACTGTAGTCTCCCCACTCCCCACTCCTCACAGTCTCTGCCCCCACCTCCATTCTCCCCCAAATCCACTCCTCCTCTATTTCCCTTTGGAAAAGAGCAGGCCTCCCAGGGATATCAATCAATCATGAACTAACAAGATGCAACAAGACTAGGCACAAACCCTCATATCAAGGCTGGATAAGGCAACCCAGTAGGAGGAAAGGGGCCCCAGAGCAGGTAAAAGAGTCATGACACCACCCACTCTGTTAGGAGTCCCATAAGAACACCAAGATACACAGCCATAATACATATGCAGAGGACCTATCTCAGACCCATACAGACTCCATGATTGTTGCTTCAGTATTTGTGAGCTCTTATGAGCCCTGCTTAGTTGATTCTGTGGACCATGTTCTCCCAGTGTCCTTGACTCCTTTGGGTCCTATTATACTGCCTCCCCTCTTCCACAGAATTCACTGAGCTCTGCCTAGTGTTTGGATGCGGGTCTCTGCATTTGCTCCCATCTGCTGCCAGAGGAAGCCTCTCTGTTGACAACTGGCCTAGGTATCTAGCTATGAGTATAGCAAAATATTGTTAGGAATCTTTTCATTGACTTTCCCCCATTTGTGTTTGTTTATTCCTCGAAGAACTTTATGTGAGGAGGATTACACACAAATTTAATAATATGGAGTCTACAACTTTTTCCAAAAATTATCTTTATTAGATTTAAATAAATCTTTAGAAGAAACTAAATATTATTTTTACCCCTGAGCATTTATTTTTAAATTACTTTATTTATTTTGCATTTAATTAAAATACAATTACATCACTTTGCCCTTCCCCTTACTTCCTCTGCCCCTCCCTTGTCCCCTCCCTCCAACCCCTGTCATAATCCTCCATTGTCAAATCCATAGCCTCTTTTTTCTTAATTATTATTTTTGCATATGTACATGCAAATACATACAATTAAAAAACAAATTTATAAAACAAAACAATAAATTAATACTACCCTTCTCATTTCTGCTCCCTGTTTTCAAGAAAAATTGCCTGTCCACTACAAGTAAATTTGGAGCTACTATACATATATCTATGGGGAAGCATATGTATGTAGTATATAAATGCATTCAGGAGATAATATGTAGTACCTATAACATATTATTATTCTATGTAGTAGATTATATATGGCCAGAAACACACACACACATACACACATCATATATATATATATATATATATATATATATATATGTATATATGTATATATATATAATATTTACATGTAATGTATATTTATGTGTTTATATATGCAGTTTCTTGTAGAAGAAATTCTTTTTTCAAGAACTGTGGAAGGTCCCTGATTTCTATTTTACTGGGAACCTAACAAGTTAGTGGCCATTACAACCGTTCTGTTTTAATTTTCTTTTTCTTTTCTCTTATAAAAATATTTCATCTTCTAATCAAGAGATTCCTCATCATTTGATGCCGTCCAAAGACTCTTCAGATTCTATGATTTTACAACATTATTTTTGCAGTCCCAGCTTTATTCAAGTGGCTTTCAATAATTCTTGTTTGGCTTTGGAAATGAACTCAAGTTTTAGGCAATTTCATTACTTCAGAATGACAATGAGTTATGGCTGCTTCAACTCAGTTTTCTGTGTGCCAAGTTCTTTAATCAAAGGTGTCTCCTGTAATCTGTTCAGTGCTCAGTGGAGCACAAAAATAAGATGGTTAACTTGCACTTTGCCTTAAAAGGACCCTCTTCATAGTCTCAAAGACCTTTTTGTTTCAGTGGAACACTGGAATAGGAGAGCCCCTTCTGATTTCCTACTTAAATATATATTTTTTCTGAAATCTGATGTGCTTTGGCTTATATTTCATTACCATTTTATTATTTCATCCTTTGGGAACCTAGAAAAATCCCTTTGCTGTTCATATTAGGTTTTATCTACAAATCATAATTCTATACACTTATAGGTACCGTGTAGTGTTTTGATCAATTGTGCACATACAACATAAGATGACTAAATTGAGGTAATTATCATAGTCATTTCTTTGTCAGCCTATCATTTTTGTAAGTTGTTTGAAATTTACTATCATATTTTGAAATATACATATTAATTGGCTATAATCATGATGGTATGCAAAAATCTCAAAGTTCAGTTTTCCTTTCTATCTGGAATTATTACACCTTTTGATCAAATTACTCCTCATTGTCTCCCTCCCCATGTCTTCATTAAACTATTAACTTTCTACATTTTACTTCTATGGTGTCAGTTTTTAGGGTTTCATATAGAAGTGAGATTAGGCAGTACTTACCTTTTTAATCCTGGTTTCACTTCATACAATTTCTTCCAGGATGGTCCATACAATATCATTTCAAATTGCAAGATTCCCCCCTTGTAAAGGCTGAATTTCATTGTGTATATTACATTTTCTTTATCTGTTGATGGACACTTGGTTGGTTTATATATTTTTGCTCTGTGAATAATGGGAATACAAATATTGCCTTAGCATATTGATGTAATTTTCTTTCTATATATACCCAAATATAAACTTACATGATATAGTATTTCTACTCTTTTAAAAAAGTTTTTAATATCCCTCTATACTGTTTTGTATGACTATGCCAACTTTCATGCCATAAACAATGAGCAATGGGTTTCTTTAACCGTATCTTCACCAATACTTGTCTCATATTTTTGATTAAAAGCTATAGGTACAATGTTCATTATAGTTTATTTCATTTATGTTTTGAGACAGGGTTTCTCTGTGTAGCCCTGGCTTTCCTGGAACTCATTCTGTAGACCAGGCTGCCCTCAAACTCACAGAGATCTGCCTGCCTCTGCCTCCCAAGTGCTGGGATTAAAGGCGTGCACCACCACTACCACCAAGCCATCATGGTTTATTCTTATGGCAGTTTTCATTTAAATTTCCTCAAGGAGTAGCAATGATTAGCTTTTTTTCGTGTATTCTTTCCCAAGTAGCCTGACCTGAGACTTAAATTTTGAAGTCAAAGCATTTTTAAAATGTGTAAATTGGATTAGTTCAGCAGCATTTATAATCAAACGTCTTTCAGCAGCTGTAGTTCTTTCTTTGGCAATGAAACAATTTAAAGACAACAATATAGCATATTGTATCCAGACTCTCTGTGTATTTTCCATCTTTACGTAGCTTATTTATTTTTATAACTCTATTTTTTGCTTTTATCTTTTCCCTTTATGAGACAGGGTTTCTCTGTGTAACTTTGGCTGCCCTTGAACTCACTCTGTGCACCAGGCTGGCCTTGAAGTCACAGAGATCTGCTTGCCTCAGCCTCCCAAAAGTGTGCTCAGATTAAAGGTGTGTACCACCACACCCAGCTACTCTATTTCTTCTTCTTTTTCTCTCATGAGCTTACGTGTATTTTCAAACACACTGTAAACCTTTGGAGGTTTTTCTTCATCTGAATCTGTCTTTACTGTAAATCTTTACCTTTTTCTGGGCATGCAGTCTTTTATCTATTAAACAACACTGCTAAAATTAAAGGGATGGCTATTTTAGCCACTGTCTTTCCAAGATGGCGGGGGTATGTTTACCGCCAGCACTGAGAGCTGTGATCACTGCCTTGTTCTATGCTGCCATCAAGAAGCATGCTGCTGCCTTGGAGATGTGGTCACTGCCACTGCCAGCTGCTTGTACACCATTAGGTTGTTAGCAGGGTCTCTTAAAAGAGACCTGTGTTTTTTCCGCTTACGCTGAGTCAGGAAACCTCCCTTAAGGGAGCCGCTGGAGTCTCTGCTTGTCTCTAGCAAAACAGAGACCACCCAAGAAAGTGCTGCTACCAAGAAGTAGTGCTTGTCTCTGTTCCTTTGCTTCTAAACAAGGCTGTATGAGGCAACCCCGTAGGGGGAGAAGGATCCCAAGAGGAGACAAAAGAGTTAGACATTTCCCATTCTCACTGTTAAGAGTCCCATAAGAACATCCAGCTACATGACCATAATATATATGCAGAGTACCTAGCTCAGATTCATACAGGTTCCATAATTGTCACTTCAGTCTCTGTGAGCTCCTGTGAGCATTGCTTAGTTCATTCTGTGGGTTGTGTTCTTGTGATGTCCTCAACCCCTAAAATTCATAGTATGGAGGTTTTGGGGACAATTTGCTCAATGCTGTCCTGAGAACAAATTTTGTGATGACGTATTTTATCCTCTCCACCTTAATGTAAATCACTACATTCATGCAACATGGCAGGTTTGGGACAGGCAGAAGCAGCATGGAATAGAATGTATGAAATCACACAGGAAAATGGACCATTTCTTCTTTTTTCCTTCTACCTTTTTTTCCTTGCTTCCTTCCTTCTTCCCTTTCTCTCTCCCTCTCACATTAATTTACAGAGGCCTCGAAAGGTTTAGGCAAGAGAGCAGAATGAGGATTATGAAAAATCTTTGTACTATGACCATGATGCAAAACCAAAGCTTATTTGGGGGAAATTTTTCAATGAGTATCAATTGGCCAGCATCATATTTAAACATTCACTTAATTGAAGGTTGAATGGCACATGTTGACAAATAAATATTAAAGAATATTTAATTCATGTTGACTAATAAATATTGAAGGATATTTAATTCATTATTTTATTACCTATGTACCGCCAGAGGGAATATATGAATGAGAGAAGAAACAACTAATTAAATGCCTTGATGAACTGGCAAGTGGCAGAAACTTGTTTACAGGCTTGGTATATTACATAAAGAGATTGCAAATTTGAAGGACATGTTTCCCAGGATTTAACATCCTAAGTTTTCAACATGTGGCTAAACCTATAGATGTGTACCATTGACAGAAAATAAACAGAGCTCCCTTTCTAGAAGACATATGTATAACATTTCTGCATAGTTTATAGTTAATCAATTTCTGCATAGTTTTTAAAATATTTTCTTTTTGTAATTCCATAATGAAGTTCAATACTCTGGTTTGTACTGAGATTTAGCTCATTGACTTCAAAGTGTTTCCAGACATCTGAAAAATAAAGTGTTTCATACTTATTATACTTATTTAATGGAATGGTACATAATGATGAAAATAAAGAGTTGCTGCTCTGAATTGTAGCAATGTGAATTGTCCCACATATTAGAACAAGCAAAAGAAACCAGGTGCAGATGGTTTATACTGTATATGATGTTCAAGAAGAAGAAAAGATCACTTACAATGATAGAAGTTAGAAAATTTTTGCTGTCAAGTAGGGATAGGAATGGGAGCTATTAATGGAGGGATGACATAAAAGAACCTCTACTAAAACATTATGATCTTGGTCTGGGTGATTATATAGGCTACAGTTTTCTAAAATTTCTCAAATGGTTTATTTTTCATGCAACTTACTCAGCCTACTGCTTTCACAATAAAGTCAAAAAATAAATAATTAAATAGAGAATAAGTAAGCCTTTACATGGGAAGTCCCTTTTCTCACTACCTATTGTATCTCTACAGAGACACCATTGACGTCCAGTGGGTAGGAATTAGCAGAGACAATGTTATTGTGCAGCTCTTGGCCTTTTCTTTTTCTTTCCTCATGTCTAGTCTATAATCTCTGTATCCTTCTATGTCATTTGGGAAGCTAGAATGTCTAGACGATGGGTGTTACCATGGAAGGAAGGAGGAGGGCTACAGAAGGGGAAAAGGATGAGTTTCACGAGCTTATGTCCTTAGGGGACTCAGAGCAGGGATGAAGAATAAATTGTGCTGACAGAGCCAGGCTTCCTGCCAAGCAGTTTCAATAAAGACTTGCCAGAAAAGAGTGGACACAGGATGGAGAGAAAGCCAGGAGTGAGACAATGCGAGGCATTGAGAGGTGGGCCCTGTCTTCTCCACAGAACCCCTGAGGAGGGCAGTGGGCTCCAGAGGTGTTGGGTCCTTCTGCCTGACACCATCTTGTCCTGAACGCCTTGCTGATTCCATACTTTGCTTTCCTTTTTGATGACAAGTGTCTCTAATGATCAAATTCATGTGTTCTCTCTTCCTTTTTTGTAGAATCAGTTGGGCCAAAAATGTTAAGTGTATCTATTGAAATAGAATGTCACCTGGCTTTGGTTCTGACTACCAGAGAGGGTTGAGAGGATGATTTATTCATATCTGTTATGAAGAATGTTGTTTGTCTTCCAGTTGTACTGGGAGAAATGAAACTGTTTGTCCCACATTTTGGTCTTTGATTTCGGCACTTTGAACAGGCATAACTAGAGACATGGGAAGAATTCAGTCTTTCCCATAAAATTAAATCAAGAGTCCAAACATTGTTTATTACTATGGCTAAAAGTTTTCAGATTTTAGAACACATACAGACCCAGTGAGCACACAACACTATCATGGGGATTTTCTGATGAACAAATTAATGGTGAAATGAGACACATTGTTCTATACTCACTGTAAAGTTACTGTTTGCCATACTATGATATCATTTTTAACATTGTATTTCTAGCTTCATTGAGAGAACAGTCATGTCACAGAAACAAAGCATTATATTTGTCTTCTCTCTGAAACACAGCATTATTAAATTACATACACAAATCAAATTATTGTGCAGCTCTCGGCCATATATTCCTTTGAAAGTGAAGCCAAATTGAGTGCATCACTGCATTTGCAAAAACCACCATGCATTTCAGATTTGATACTTCACACATCATCAAAAAGCTGTCAGCAAGTCAGAAGACACAGAAATTTAGAGACAGAATGAAACATTTCTGATTTCCTGTCATACCTGTCACGTCTTTGTTTCCAAGATATTAGAGAAGGAAAAATCTTAGCAATGTTAATGGGAAGAAATCTTTGTATTTAAAAGGCATAGCAATGGCTTCTAGTGTTCCAGTTAATAGCCAGGCTGGTTTTGTACTGTTCGAAGTGTCTCTGTTTGTATGTTATGATATGAAAGTCCATATAACAAAGGCAACATGGTGCCATTGTTGTTTGCCTTCCTAAAGCAGAATGGATGGTAGCTGGATATTTGTATTTGACTGAAGAAACTTGGAATTTTTATTTTTTTTTACTAATACCATTCTACTTAATTCCTATTTATCAAAACCTGACTCTGTTGTCAGGGCTGCAAGTGAACCATCTCTGAGGGCATGAGAGCAGGAGAGCTAGTCCCAGCCTCCCTCCCCATGTTCCCTCTACAGCAACCAGAAGAGATGACCCTGTAACTCACATGGGCAAAACAGTAGAGCTGGCCCTGATGATATGAGTGTGGGGGACCCAGTCTTGAGGATGTGAAAGCAGGAGAACTGGCCCCATTCTTGTTGTAGTTGCATTGGGTGAGCTAGACCAAGATGTGCTGAAGATCTCACCCAGGTAGTGAAGATGAGGGAAAGCTGGAGGGCTGACCAACCCAGCTACTACCAAGATCCAGAACCAGGGCTATGTGTTGGCCCATCCAAACATCTACCTCACCTATGAACTGTTAGAGCATATGAAGAGGCTGAACCTGCAGATCCAAAGCTACAAGATCTCCATAACACAGGGCAACAACAGGATATCCAAGAGGTGGCCCAGTGAGAGCTCATAATCAATGGTGTAGTAGAAACCAGAGACCTTGAGCCAGACCAATGACTCATGGAAATGAACACATGCAAGTAAAGATAAATAGACTAAAGGGAAAACTGTGTGATTCAATGGGCCACACTACAGCTTCCTCAACAAGATTCTTCTTTTTATTTGTCTTGTTTTGTTTGGTTGATTATTTTTTGTTTTTTTCTTTTAAATTTATTTTGTTTTTTTGAGGAGGTTGCAAGGGCAGAGTGCAGATGCAAGGAGACAGGGAGATAAGTAGGATCAGAATGCATGATGTTAAATCCACCAAGAATCAATAAAAGTTAAAACAAATAAACATCACTTTGTAGACATGATAGGGAAGAGGTTAATTTCAAGAATGACAGGAAACAGTATTTCAGTTGTATGTGCATGCCTATACACACTGGGAGCTTTTTATAGAGTTGCAAGAGCAGGAAGCATAACTGTTATTGACAGGTTAATATTTAGAGATTTAGAGATGGGAACTTCCTGTTTATTTAGGTATTCCCTATAGCCTGCCTATAGTCGCCATTTGGCTTTTGGTTGGAAGTGCCTTTGTTTGTGTTATTTATTTCCAATGCACAGGCTTGAAATCACACAATGACTTGCCCTTTCTCTCACTTGCTGGTTCTTGCCAGCATTGGACATGGCCCAAAGTACAAGAAAGCAATTGCACAAGAGGACACAGTTTCCTGTGAAGAGACTCTGGGGTCATATCTTAGGGCTTTGTTTGCTCATTTTGGATTCAGTGATTCCTGGTCTCTGATTTTATATTTCTTTTTTAATATAATTATTCTTTTTATTTTTAAACAATCTTTTTTATTTTACATACCAATCCCAGTTCCTCCTCCCTTCCCTCCTCCTGCTCCCCCCACCTTTTCCTCACCCCCTCCCCGTCCACTCCTCAGAGAGTGTGAGATCTCCCATGGAGAGTCACCAAAGTCTGCCACATCACTTGAGGCAGGACCAAGGCTCTCCCCCTGTATTTAGGCTGAGCGATGTAGCGATCCAAAGAGAATGGGCTCCGAAGAGCCAGTTTAAGCACTAGAAATAAATCGTGGTCCCACTGCCATAAATTGCCTAAGTCACACAATTGTCACTCATATTCAGAGGCCGTAGTTCGATCCTATGCAGGTTCCCCAGCTGTCAGTCCAGAGACAATGAGTTCCCACTAACTCCGGTCAGCTGTTTCTGTGAGTATCCTAAACATGGTCTTGACCCATTACTCATATTATCTCTCCTCTCTCTCTTTGACTGGACTCTGAGAGCTCAGCCCAGTAGTTAGCTGTGGATCTCTGCATCTGCTTCCATCAGTTACTGGATGAATGTTCTATGATGACAATTAAGGTAGTCATCAGTCTGATTACAGGGGAAGGCCAGTTCTGTCATCTTCTCCACTATTGCTTAGATTCTTAGTTGGGGTCATCCTTGTGGATTTCTGGGAATTTCCCTAGTGCCAGGTTTCTTGCTAACACCATAATGGTTACCTCTATCAAGATATCTCTTTCCTTGCTCTCCCTCTCTGTCCTTCCCCCAACTCGGCCATCCTGTTTTCTCATGTTCTCCTCCCTTCTTCCATTCTCCCCTCAATTTTCCCCCTCTTCCCCTCATGCTCTCAATTTACTCAGGAGATCTTGTCTATTTGCCCTTCCCTGGAGATCCATGTATGTCTCTCCTAGGGTCCTTTTTGTTATCTAGCTTCTCTGGGGTCGTGGACTGTAGACTGGTTGTCCTTTGAACCAGGACAACTTTTTTTCCCTCACTTCCACTTATGGGTGAGTACATACTGTGTTTATCTTTCTGGGTCTGGGTTACTTCACTCAGGATGCTGTTTTCTAGTTCCGATTTTACAATTCTTACATGTCATTAATGGTGAATACACAACCTCTACTTTTGTGTCTTGTGGAGTCCCATCAATAGGAGTGCCTTGAGGAGCCTCCTGCAAGTTAAATCTCCAACATCACTTCCAAGATTCTCTTGAGTTTGTCTTTAAGAGACTTGGAATGCATACACACAAAACTGAATGTTTTTAGGATTCATACAAACCTTTTCCTATTTGAGATAGGATGAATGTACTAAAAGGAATATGGTCTTTGGACAGATCATGTTGTTTTTTGTTTGTTTGTTTTGTTTTGTTTTTCTTTTGGCTTTCCTCTAAGATCTTAAATAACAGAACTTTATTTTTTGAATTTTGGATTGTCCCCTGGAAAAAATACAGTCTCTCTGTATAATGGCACTTTCTCCTCTGAAAAATATCAGAGAAGCCAGCACAGTACCACCTTTAAAAATACCTCGGGTCATTCCGGTGTCTGTCCGAGTTAAGACTTGTGGTTCTATTTCGTGTTGACATGACCCTAAGATCCCTTCTATATATTCACATTTATAGTAAATTACATTTATAGTCATAAACTAATGCTATTCTCAGCCTTAGTAAAAGAAGCCTGTTTTTGTTATTAATGGGGTAAACACAGAGACTCCTTGCTGATCTAAATGTCAAGAATAAGTGGTGGTTAGTGCTCAGCTCTAAACAGGACATTTGTACCACTCCTTCTAAGTCTCAGGGAATTGCAGAAGAGGAGACATAAAGACTGGTGGGTATATTTAAAAGAGACTCCAAGGAACTCATTAAATATTCAAATGTCTATATTCTAACACCAGAGTAAAGTTTCATTTTTCCCCAAAATAAATAAATAAAAGAATCCAGGTCCTGGAAGATAGAGTAAAGGAAAGTGTCATTGCAATCATGATCTCATAGCAGCTGCAGTTGCTGGCACTGGGTCTGCCCAATGGTCTACTAGGAATCTTGAAGGGG
The DNA here is from genome assembly GCF_003668045.3 of Cricetulus griseus. Classification (NCBI taxonomy): domain Eukaryota; kingdom Metazoa; phylum Chordata; class Mammalia; order Rodentia; family Cricetidae; genus Cricetulus; species Cricetulus griseus. The sequence continues at coordinate 99,795,331 of NC_048604.1, forward strand.
CTCATAAAGCTTTCTACCTCCCCACTTCCCTATTGGTTACTAATGTATTCTAGAGGACGGAAAGTCCAGTCATTGCCTTAACTTGTGCACCAACTGCTGAGACCATTAGGTTCCAATGAACAGTTCCAAATCTGTGGTCATCCTGATGGCTCAGGTTAAAACAATCAATTAATCAATCAATCAATCAAAGGGAAAGACACAAATGTGAGAAAGGGATTTGTAGAGAAGAAGGAAGGTTGAAAGCTGAGAGGACAGGGACAGCGTTGGGAGAAATAAGAGCAACCAGAATGCATTATACACAGTTTGATATTGTCAAATAATAAATGCATAAAATTATACTTTTAAAGGTGCAAAAGAAAAGATTCATTGTTCTAGAGACAAGCCAGATGTAGAGTATAGAGTTCTAAATTCTAATTCTGGTTGGTGTGGTGTACAGAATTTAGAGCAAACGAGATGAGTAACTAAACCAGGAAATATCTTCTTGTCTTTTATCTTAAAGATGTTGTAAAATGATAGAAGGCATTATGGTTAAGCTTCTAGAATGGATCCTACCACATATAAATAAAGCCATTATGTTTCAAGCCTCCCCCCACATATGTATATATACATACATATGCATGCACAGGCACATATTCCTCAAGGTTTTTTTATGGTTCATACAAGTGACAGGGATTTATCCTGACTGGGTTAAAAATGATCTACACATCTCTTCCCTAAAACATCATTTTCTTCTCTCTCAAATTCATTCTTAAGTCAGAACTTGTCTCAAACAGATTAATGGTTTGAATAGCAATTTAGAAGGCTTTAATGAGATTATGTTATTTTAGCTACCTGATCAGTAGATAAATTGATGCTTGTAATCATTAATTTTTATGTTCTCTTTAAATTTGATGAAAGAGCTGCTAAGTGGCAGCTGGGTTTTCCCAGTCATGGTAGCTTCCAGGTGTCTACTGTAGCCCATTATGCTTTGAACTTTCCAGGGTCATTTTCTATTTGGTAATAGAGATTTATGAAGTAACAATTTTATTGACCTTAAGGCACATGACACATGGCCTATTTACCTGCTTCCCTATGCTTTTTTTATAGAATCTGTTTTGCAGAGCATGGGCCAGTTCAAATAAATTTATTTTACCTTTACAATTTTTCTATGATGTTTAAAATAGTTAGGATGTTTGAGGTGTGTCTTATTATTTATTGCACTGATCTTTGAACAAAGTTCCTGACCAGCATACAGTCTTTTAGAATTATTGAGAATGATGTTCTTTTTTCAATATATACTGAATTTTGTAAGTCTGCTCTGTCTAACCCCTTTTTGTTTTATTGCAACTAATATGAGCAGGTATGATAGTCAGTTCCATTATGTATCACATTGATTTGTGGACTGTGTAGTCCAAGGTTCTGCACTCTTTTTCTGTGGGACTTGTGGGCTGTCTGGTGTCTGTTGCTACTGCTCAGTTCTGTGGAAGTGGAAAGCAGCATAAGCAACACAAAGGAGCATGGTGGCATTTCACTTGAAACTTCTCCACAAAAACTAGGAGGTGGTCTAAATTTGACCCACTTTGTATAAAATTCATACTTTGTGGTAAGTTCCACTCTTCACTTACTTCCAAGTTCTCAGACAGTAGTTTCCTAATTAAGAGTGATTAAGTTCTATAAACTAACACATCGAGGTAAAGCTTATCACTTACCCCAGTGACTTTAACCACCTTGGTAGCCTTATTTACTTAGATAACATCAAGCCTAAGAAGATAGGAAATACATGATTTAGAAATGAACTGTGTGAAGCTTGGGTGTGGCTTGTTGTTTAAAATGGAGGACTTCCATGATTCTTCCACATTAAACTTTCCATAGTATGTTAAAGACTAGCTACTTGTCATTCACACAATGAATTCAATGACCAAAAAATGTGTTTGTTGAGATGACCACACTCAGAAAATCCCCAAGTTCTGCCCATCACTGACTTAATGCTGCTAAAATGAATGCTCACCTTGCAGAGAGCAAGTGTAATTTGTCTCACTTTCTCACTGATACCTCTGAAGTAGAATACTTGTATGCCTTCAAAGTTAAGAACAAAGTTAGTTTCTCCCAAATCATTTAACTATTAAGTAGCAGAATTAAGTTTCAGACCTATGTCTTCTTACTGAGAAGCCTAGATTTGTTTATTTTTTTCTCATGAGAACCTCCCTTCCCATATATGATGGCCAAGTAAGTACATAAATTTACTTGTCATCTTCATATTCTAGATTAGGAGACTGAAGCTCAGATAAATGACAAAAATAATCCAGTTCAAGGCAATTCTGAGGGTCAGAGTGCATCACTCAGCGCAAGTGTACATAGTTAGGTGATAAATGTTTCCTTGATTTCTCTGTGTCTAAAGAGCAGGGTTAACAGCTGAGTTCTAGAGAAACAGCTAAGTCCCCACCTGGCTTTGAATTCTCAGTGCATCCTTCCTCTCCATGCTCACCCTTTCATGTCAGTTCATTTTGTGCTGATAAATTCAAACCACCCCGGAGTCTTTACTATGCTGTCAGGAGAGTCTCACACAAAAGCCACATATTCTGGAGAAGTCTCCCGTAGACAGCCACAGACAAATAGATCTGTCTCTCTATCAAAACAGTAGATAAGCCAATTACTTCCTTCTGCATCTCCCTTTCCACTGACTGGCTGACAGCCACAAAACAAGCAATGGTACCAGGGAAGCCATGTGACTCTCTAGAGATCAGATATTCCAGAAGTACCAGGCAGGTATCACAGAAGGAAAATGATAAAAGCTTCTACAATCCAAGTTAAGTTTTTACTAAGAACATTTACTTAGAGACCTTTCCAAAGTGTCTCTAAGATAAATTTTTCCCCTTGCTGTTGCTATATGATGACAAAAAGCTCAAAGCTAATATTTGCCATGAAATGCCCTCTCCCACAATGGGAGTTAGGAGGAGACAGGCACTATCTATCATATTTTAAATTCTCAAAGTTTTTTGGCCTGCCTTTCTTTCACAAGTTCCAATTATCATTTCTTTTGCTCAGAGCCTCAAAACTTAGTGATTCCAGACTTACCCAGATCATTTATTATGAACCAACCAATCATTTAATTTCAGTGATAGACATCACTACATGATCAAAATGACAGCATCAGAAAAATTTCTGACACACAAAACATTTTCTTTAAACTTTTCTCTAACATTTTACTTTTGAATAATGCTAGATTTAGGGCAAGTTCCTAAAATAATACAGAGTACTCATTACACAGCCTTCCAGAACATCGACATGGGTGTAATATGTTAACGAACCTCCTCACTTCTGTGAGTGCCTCAGTTTCTTTCTTAATGTCCCTTGTCCATTTCCAGATCTCACAACACAGGTTGTTTTCTTCGTCTCTATATATCTGTAACATAGAAAGGTTAAGTAATTTGCCAAGGGTTCAATAGTTTTAAAGTGGGAAATCCAAAGTGTTTTTTTTTATCCAAATGCCTATTTATGAAAACTAAAGTACTTTATTTTTGTTTTTATTTAATGTATGTATGTGAATATTTTGCCTGAATGTGTATATGTGTACCACCTGCATGCTTGGTGCCCAAGGAGGTCAGAAAAAGGCATCAGATCTCCTGTAACTAGAGTTTCTAATGGTTGGAGCTGCCATGTGGGTTCTGGGAACTAAGCCTGGGTCCTCTATAAGAGTAACAAGTGTTCTTAAGCCATCACTCTAGCCCCTCATATTATATTCTTAATCCTTATTCAACTTTCCTGGACTTTCTTTTGGCTATCAATAGGACTGTATATAAATAAAAAATAAGGATTATAGTAATACATGAGTCCTCTGTTAGTCCATATTGTAGACTGTAGGCTATATGAGCAGTCCTATGATATGAACAAATTAATGTATGATTGTCTGTCCCTTAATTCAACTTTAGTTATTTATTTTATGTACCTTCATTAATCTTTGATTATCTTAAGATTGGAACAAGTGTTACAAACATAACTTTAAATAAATTTACTTTTCTAAGGAAATAGATGTCACAAAACATCTTTAAAATGCTGGGGAAATTAAGTTAGTAGTCAGGACTGCAAACTGCTCTTGCAGAAGACCTGAATTTTGTTTAAAACATCTACACTGGGTGGCTCAGAATTGCCTGTAACTCCAGTTACAGTGGACTAGACACTCACTTCTAGTCTCCTGAACACCTGTATTTACACACACACACACACACACACACACACACACACACACACACACACTCACAATCGGAAAAAGCACACACATTAAAAAAGTAACTTGGAAACATACTGGAAAGAGTGGCGTAAACATTTTAGGAAATCTAGTATGTTTTTAATGTTAGGAACTGTACTATTTCATTAAGGTTGGGAACCAATACTTTACTGACTGATGTCAAGAATTTTGAAGACTTTCTTTTGTGTATGTCTTATAAGTTTAATATTAGCACATTTGATAATTAAATTGGATGTTGGAATCATTCATCAACAAAATGAAGTTAGACCTAGAAAATTTGCATGGGAACCAATTAGAACATAAGCCTGTGAGATAAAATTTAATAATAATTCAACTGTGGGATGCAGCACCAAATAAATTATTTTCCCAGGAGAAATGACTTCTTCAACTATAGCAGTGTTTCTTCTGGTTAAAGATGTGAAACTAGTCTAATATGCTATGAAAGACTAGTTATCTGAAATGTAAAAAGTCTTCATCAAGACATGGGCTTTCATTTTCTGAATGGTATTTGCTCATAGACCAAACACTTGAGAAAAAGAGTGTCTGAGGAATTGTACTTGAGAGAAGTTTTTGTGAAGTTGGATTTCCCTTCTTTTGTTCCATCTGTACAGGAGGCTAACAATGTTTGTGCTTAGCCTTCCTGTTGATAGACTGGGCATGCTCAACAACTGTGTAGGTAGACTGAAAATACTGAAGCAGGCTAATGCTGACAAATTTACCCACAACTGGATGAAAGACAAGAATGGTTCCATTTATCTTGGCGACTTAAGAGAGAGGCTATGAGGTTTACCTAATGCAATACCATGGTGATCCTGAAATAGCACTTGGTGGGGTCTCCTGCTTGAAAACTGTATCACCAGTTATGCTAAACCTTTTAAAGACTTTTTAAATACTGATTCATTTTCTATATTTTCCCTGGAGACATGGTCATTATTTATGCCCACGGTGTTTGCTGAGTTGTAGCATTTTAGGTTTCTTTTTTATTATTTTATATTTAAAGACTTTTTATTAGCATACATCATGGCATTTTCATAATATATTTTGGTCACAGTCATTCCCTGTTACCTTCTCTCGTCCTCCTCCCACTCCCACTGGCTTACTACTAGTACTCTTTCTACTTTTCAATCCAATGAATTTCATTAGTATTTTTTGCAGGTGAATGGACTCTCACCAGTGATTACAACTCTGAAGAAAATGCCCCCTTCACATCAATCCTTAACTAGTCATAAATCCTTGTAGGAGGGTAGGGTCCCCATTTACCCCTCCTTCTTCCATGACAGGATGTTGATAAGGGTACGATTTTGTGAGGCTGTGGTGCAAGCAATCACAGCTGCTGTAAGTTCAAGACTGAAACAGCCACGTGAAGCCCAAGTTAGTGCTCCACACCTCTCCTCTGACTTCCTCCACTGATTACATTCTTTCTGCCCCTTCTTGCTTGTTGTTTCCTGAGCCTTGAAGAAAGTGATGTAGATGTCTCATTTGTGAATGGGCATTTGACAGTCATTTATTTACTCTTCCCTGTTTGCTTTTGAGTCATTGGCAGTCACTGCTGACCATTGCACAAAGAAGCTTCTCTGACCAAAGTGGACTATAGCACTGTACTATGGGCATAAACACAATTATTTAGAACACATTTTGATAGGTATATTGTGTCCATTCAGCAAAGCAAAAGGAGGGCTTCTCCCAACAGATCCCAAGACCACTCTAGTGAGACTTTTTACTGGGCTACAGCTCCACATATTATATTTTTTAGATCAAACTTCAGATCCAATCAGAAAACGGTTACCCACATGACTGTTGCACCTCTGGGCTCATTTTGCCTGGCCAATCAGTATTGTTACACACAAGGTTGATAGCTAAGTAAGACTGTTGATGCTAACTTTCCCCCAGCAACCGTCATTCCACTTTCCTGCACTATGAGATTTAACAAGCAAGGAGGAAGCTTTCAGGCTAGTTCCAGCTGGATTTCTCTGTCTTCTGACCAAGGATCATGTTGTCTTCAGGAATAAGTTGTTACCATTTATTTTTGTTGAAATTTGGTTATCCTCTCTCCGTTTTCCCATTTTGGTTTTTCAGGACAAGAGGTTTTGTTTGTTTGTTTTGTGTGTATAGCCTTGACTGTCATAGAACTTGCTTTGTAGACCAGGAGACCTGCTTCTGCCTCTGGAATGCTCCTAATAAAGGTGTGTGCCACTGCCTCCAGGCTTCCATTTTTCATGATACAAATAAGTTGTTCTTAGCAATATCAAAGTTTAGTTCTTTAATATATCTATTTTGTAGTTGTTTTGGTGGGTTTTACTTTTAAGAATTTAATTAATTAACGAATTAATTATTTTTCAGCCTGATCACAGTTTCCCTCCCTCCCTGCTTTCCTTCTAGTCCCTCCCGAAACCTCCCCCATCACCACTAGTCCTCCTTTCTCTTTAGAAAAGAGCAGGCCTCCTATGGGTATTAACTGGCCATGGCATATCAAGTTGCAATAGAACTAGTCCCTTCCTCTCCTATTAAGGCTGCATTAGGCAAACCAGTAAAAGGGTCCCAAAAGCAGGTCACAGAGTCAGAAATAGCCCCTAGTCCCACTGTTAGGCATCCCACAAGAAGACCAAGTTACACAACTGTAACATGTGCAGAGGGCCTAGGTCAGTCCCATGTAAGCTCTCAGGTTGTTACTTCAGTCTCAGTGAGCCTCTACGATCCCAGGAAAATAATTGATTCTGTGGGTTTTCTTGTGGTGTCCTTGACCCCTTTGGTTTCCACAACTCTTCTCACTCACTCCCCTTACACAGGCTTCCCTGCTCAACCCCATCATTATCCAGATCAAGCCCCCCACAGTACGTCTGTGATGTCTATTTTATTTTCCCTTCACAGTGAGATTCATGTGTCCTCCCTTGGGCCCTGCTTGTTACCTATCCTCTTTGGGTCTGTGGATTGTAACATGGTTATCCTTTACCCTACAGCTAATATCTACCTATGAATGAGTAATACAATGTTTGTGTTTCTGAGTCTGAGTTAACTCACTCAGGATTATCTTTTCTAGTTCTGTCCATTTGCTAGTAAATTTCACAATGCCATTGTTTTTAACAGCTGAATAATATTCCATTGTGTAAGTGGACCAGATTTTCTTAATTCATTCTTTGGTTGAAGGACATCTAGGTTGTTTCCAGTTTCTGAAAATTATGAATTAAGCTGTTATGAACATCTTTAAGCAAGTGTCTTTATGGAATAGTAGTGTTAAGGTTAGTATACATAAGTGACCCCAAAAATTCTACCAGAGACATCCTATAGCTGATAAACACTTTCAGAGAAGTGGCTGGATACAAAATAAAATTAAAAAAAAGCAGTAGCCCTCCTGAATTCAAATGATAAATTGGATGAGAAAGAAATTAGGGAAACATCAAACTTCGCGATAGCCACAAATAATACAAACTATCTCAGTGTAACTGTAACTAAGCAAGTGAAAGACCTGTATGGCAAGAACTTCAAGATTTTGAAGAAGGAAACTGAAGAAGATATCTGAAGATGCAGTGATTTTCCATGCTTATCGATTGGTAGGATTAATATAGTAAAAATGGCAATCTTACCAAAAGCAATCTACAGATTCAATGCAATTCCCATCAAAATTCTAACACAATTCTTTACAGACCTCGAAAGAACAACTTCATATGGGAAAGCAAACCAGGATAGCTAAAACAATACTGTACAATAAAATAACTTCTGGAGGTATCACCATCCCTGATTTCAAGCTATATTGCAGAACAATAGTAATAAAAACCTCATGGTATTGGTATAAAAACAAACAGGTTGATCAATGGAACCAAATAGAGGATCTAGACATAAATCCACAAAACTATGGACACCTGGTTTTTGATAGAGAAGCCAGAAATATACAATGGAAAAAAGATAGCATCTTCAACAAAAGGTACTAATCTAACTGGATTTTGGTATCTAGATGAGTACAAATAATATACCTATCACCCTGCACAAAATTCAAGTCCAAGAGGATCAAAGACCTATCCATAAAAACCAGAGATGTGTGGTGGATTTTTTTCCTTTGAGGCAGAATCTTTTGTGTCTTAGGCTGGCCTTAAATTCACTATGTAGTCATGGATAAATCTGAGTTTCTGATCTTCTTTCCTTTATCTCCTAAGTGGTGGGATTATTAAGTATAGGTTATTATGCCTAGTTTATATAGTACTGAGAATAGAACATAAGGCTTCATGAACGCTTGGCAAACACTCTAATAGTTGAATACCTCCATAATGCTGTTTTGAAATGTATTTCAATGGGCTCTGAAGTCACCAAACCAGAGCTGAGAGTAGAGCCAACTAATAGAATGGTTTTCTATCATACAAGACTATCTGGGTTACATCTCATGCACTACAGAAGAAAAAATAAATTGAGTAAACTTTTGCATTTTACATATTGTTTCAGTTTCAAGTATTCAATTTCAAAGCTTTTATATACATAAATATGATATTTTTACACGTGACAGTTATTTTGGTAACAAAATTGCATAGTGCAGGACATTTCTGGAAGTGCTCTCTTGATATAAATCTCTTTGGTGAATTAGTTACTTTTGCATACTTTGCTAAATGTATAGTTTGAAAAGACACATTGGCACACTAATTTTAAGTTGGCTAAGTAGCCAATTAATGACAGACACTTGTTATCCTTTGAAGCTTCTGGCTTTTGCCAAAAAACTAGAATATTAATCTCATAAAGAAAAATATCTTCAGGTTGGTAAGTCTTTTCAATATTACTACAAGATAATCAGAGTATTTTTGTAGCAAAATAGAACAATATTGTCCATCAGGTTTATAGAATTTCTAATGTTTAATGATCTTTTCATATTAAACAACATTTGGTGATATTCTATAGCACATAAGTCACAACAAATAAAACATATCAAATCCGAATAAAAGAATTATCAGTCCTTCTACATTTTGATTTCCCAGTTTTTCTTCAAGATGTCACAGGTATTGATTATAGCCATCTGACACATGAATAACCATGCCAGTGTCAATATTTAAAAAATATTAGTGATGCTTAATTCTTTCTTTTAGGTTCCCTATATCAACTATATAATTATGTCACTTATAAAATATTATAAAATTATAACCAGAGTGTTAAACACCTGACTGAATGGTGGAAAAGTTATTTTTCAGTATTAGATGAAAGTTTGGGAGCTTACATATTTAGGAAAAGACCTGATAACCTCTATCTACTAGCATAAGTCACCGAAGAAATTTCTCAGCCCCCAAATGGGGTTTACATCTCATTTTAGATTGCCCAACTATGGGTCTATGTCTCACATGACTTAGAGGTAGAATTTATGTTAGCTCATGAATACCCTAATTGAAAACTTAGCCAAGAACTTAAGATTGTGCCAGTGATAGCCTTCAAGGAGAAAATATAAAACTGCTCTATATGGCTAAGTATGCCTTCCCCCTAAGCACAAATTTCCCCAGCAGATAAGGTAGCCCTGAACTTGAGCTGACAACTTGTGTGTATGTTTTCTGACTGCCACTCTAGAGTTAATTCTTTATTCTTCTCTATCCTACTTTGTTCTTCAGCAGACTGGCTTTTATTACATCACCTTGAATTCTTGTCATCTTGTTGGCTTCAGCCAATCAAGGTAGCTTCAGGAAAACAGAGTGAAGAAGCAAAAGGCTTGGTATTTGATTCCCTAGCTATGTCCTTGCTGGTCCACTAGGAAGCCGTGTCTGCCCTCTCTGGCAAGGCAGTCATCTTCTGGAGCTCTAGGTCTAGTTGCTACCCTCTTTGGCCATGCAAACTAATAACAGCAATAAGCAGTTCACAGTTCACCATCCTTGGCTGCATCTTTACAAATTGTCTTTTCAGAAACTCTGAATGATTTCTATATTTGATATACCAACTATTTCCTGCTAGAAATGTGCCTGATATATTATTGACAGTTTTACTTATTCTTCAGTACTGAGGATTGTATGCAAGTCTCACCCTCACCATAAAGTGCTGTACTACTGATAATTGTGAAGCAAATCCATTCTTTGTTAAGATTCCATAATCGCAAGAAATAAGGCAGTAAGAATCCAAAGAACATCAAATCATAAGACCATTTTTGGGGATTATATAATGTATGCTTAGAATAATTAAAGATAAAGATGTAATCAGTGAGAGCAAGGATGAGATATTATTAAAGCATGAATCATTTAGAAACAGTCACATAGAAGTTTTACAATCTAAAAATATACTGTTATTGAAGATAAAATCCCATTAGACAAATTAAACAATAAACTATAATCAAACAGAAGTAATGAAATAAAATATTAGATCTAAAGCTAGTACTCATAATGAAACCTGGAAAGAGAAAGAGAAAGAAAATACAGGCATTAAGAGATTGAAAAGTGGCGGTATTTTCAGATTAATGGCTGAGAATTTTTCATAATGATTTAAAGACATGATTCCCCAGAATAAAAACAAAGCTATAATGCCTCAAGTAGAAAAAAAACATATACTCACATTCAAACATACATAGAAAAGCTTCAGGTAAAATACCAAAAGAATATCTTAAAAACAACTAAAAAGAAAACAAAATAATTCACAATAACAACCAACAATAAGACAGAGTTGGATTTCCAATATCAATAAATAATGTGGACAAGTAACACTGGAATAATAATAAATAATGAAGGAATTGTCACCAAGTTGGTATGCAATTTAAAACTCAAGGCAATGAGTTGGTTTTCTTGACTCTGGGTAACATTTGTGCAATAGTTCATAAAGATGCAAATAAACACATTGACTGGATAATTTCACTTCTAGAAAGTTTTACTGTGTCCACAGAAACACAAGTACATGGCAAGTTATTGTAACATTGTTGATAATCTATTGTTTCTTGGTAATAAAGAATAACTGTGGAATTCAGAAAAGAGATATAAGAGCTGAAAATGTGGCATCTAGGTTTGTTTATATAAACATGGATAAGCCTCGAAAACAAAATTTTGATTAAAGGAACAAAGCACACGATATGTATCACTATATCACCTCTATTTAAAGGTAAGTAATGTACACTGTAATTTGTTTATGGATTAAGACTTAATATGTTCGAAGTGAAATGTACAGGGAGCAAAGCACTTCAATGAGAAGGCACACAAATGAACTGGTTACAAATATATCAGTAATACTTTATGAAAAATAGCCAGCTTTTTAAAATGAGTTTGAGCTTGATGTGGATGCAACACACACACACACACACACACACACACACACACACACACACACACACACACTTCCATAGTTCGTAATTTTGGAAATATTTTGTGTCTCAAGACAAGCAGTGTAGTTTGGCTTTCACCAAAATATTTCCCTGGAAAATTTGTTCGTATTATCTTCTTTACAACTGAATCAAAGGATTAGGAGAACAACCAAATGAATTTCTAAACAGTTTTCCCATGCATAAATTTTATATTCCTTACATTAGTATTCAAGGCTGTGTTTTAGACCTGTTTTGTCCTCTCTGGGATGGAAATGATTAGCTTTGAATCTGAGGACGAACATCTGACAAGGGATGTTCCCAGTGGGACTATGCCACCTGCTTGCTGCATAGCCTGTTAAGAAGCACAAAGGAGGCTATGGAGTTTGCCTGTTTCTACTTGTCTCCTGAGACTCTGCCATTATTTATTCTGGCTGCTGTGTTTCCAGCTCTTTCCTGGAAAAGCACTGTCTGATCACACTGATTTGAAAACAGGAAATAAAGGAGAAAACCCACCTTCAGGAAAAGGAAATGTAGGGGTCTTTACAGGCTCCTTTGTGTACATAAAAGTTAGAAATGATGATTGATCTGAGCTCATTTCATTTCTCTTTTTCAACACTGCATGTTTCAATGTGTGCATGTTAGATGCACACATTGGCTATTTGGAACTGCAGTGAAGATTGGGTTATAGTTCCAAAGATAATATTGGCAATTGTTTCTGCAAGCCTGTTGAAGTTCAAAAATAAAAGTGAATAAAGGCTTTGATCACTGAATGAGAATTTTGAATACCCTGTCTCATGTTACAACATAAGGCATTTGTTTAAGGAAATGAAACTATTATTATTCCTTAGATATGGCTAGGAAAAGTTTAAAACCAGGGGGTCTAAAAGAAAAACCACTGCCAACAGATTTGCTTGGAGAAGATACTGTGCAAGAAGTGGCAAGAAAGAAGAAAATAGTTGAATAATAAAGAAAAGACTATATATGGGTCCTGCCATCCTGCATGTTAAAATATAGCTGGAGGAAAAGGGCATAGGTATGTAAAAATGGAACAGCTGAAAACTCTGATGAGGTTCACATGTGTGCCTATTTTCATGGCTTGCCAACACACTTATTCAGAATAGCACATATGTATAAAGCATGTGTATTATGTGTCAGATACTCATGGGGATGTTAGATATTAAATCAAGTCAGCAAAGATATTTGCCTTGGTCTAGTGTTACAGACAGAACACTTGCAGGGATCATCCTAACACAACAAGAAATGTGTTACAAGAAGGGACCATTGGGACACAGAAAAGGGATTCAGTAATATCCCTTTTATATGGTGGATATACAAGACCATGATCCCATTTTTTTCATATTTTTTTATTTGAATTAGGAACAAGATTATTTTACATGACAATCCTAGTTCCCTCTCCCTCCCCTCCTCCCCTACCAATCCCCACCAAAACCCTACCTATCACATATCCTTTCTGCTCCCCCTGGATGGTGAGGCCTTCCATTGGGTGTCATCAGAGTCTATCATATCCTTTGGGATAGGGTCTAGGCCCACCCCCTTGTGTCTTGGCTCAGGGAGCATTCCTCTATGTGATCCCATTTTTAAATTTAATTATTTGGTATTTTGTTGCCTAGCTTCTTGAGTTCTTTATATATTTTGGAGATCAGCCCCTCTATCCTATGTGGAGCTGGTGAAGATCTTTTCTTCTTATTCTGCAGGCTGCTGTATTGTCTTGTTGACAGTGTCCTTTGTTTACGGAAGCTTCTCAGTTTCAGGAGGCCCCATTTATTCATTGTTTCTCTCATTGTCTATGCTACTGGTGTTATATTTAGGAAGTGGTCTCCTGTGCCAATGTATCCAAGGCTACTTCCAACTTTCTCTTCTATCAGGTTCAGTATCACTGAATTTGTCTTGAGGTCTTTGATCCCCTTGCACTTGAGATTGTTTAGACATGAATCTATCTGCAATCTTCTACATGTCAGCATTCAGTTATACCACCACCATTTGTTGAAGATGCTTTTTTCCATTGTATATTTTTAGTTTCTTTGTCAAAAATCAGGTGTTTGTAGGTGTGTGGATTGATGTCAGAGTCTTCAATTTGATTCCATTGACCAACATGTTTGTTTTTAAGCCAATACCAAACTGTTTTTATTACCATGGCTCTGTAGTAGAGCTTGAAGTCAGGGATGGTGATATTTCCAGAAGTTCCTTTATTATACAGGATTGTTTTAGCTACCCTGGGTTCTTTGTTTTTCCATATGAAGTGGAATATTATTCTTTCAAGGGATGTGAAGAATTGTGTTGGGATTTTCATGGGGATTGTATTGAATTTGTAGATTGCTAGGGTACAGATTTAAACAATTCTCAGCATAAGAATTTCAAATGGCTGATACACAATTAAAGAATTGTTCAACATCCTTAGCTATCAGGGAAATGTAAATCTAAATGACTTAGAGATACCATCTTACACCTGTCAAAAAGGCTAAGATTAAAAATGCTAATGACAGTCTGTGTTGGAGAGGATGTGAAGTAAGGGGAACACTTCTTTATTGCTGATGTGAGTTCAAACTTGTACAACCATTTGGAAAACAGTATGGTTGTTTCTCAGAAAATTGGGAATTGGTCTACCTCAAAACACAGCTATACCACTCTTGGGCTTATACCAAAAGGATGCTCAACCACACCACAAGGACACTTGCTCAACTATGTTCATTGCTTTATTCTTAATAGCCAGAAGATGGAAACAACCAAGATGCCCTTCAACTGAAGAATAGACAAAGAAAATGTGAGACATTTACACCGTGGAATAGTACTCAGCTGTTAAAAAAAAATGACATCATGAAATTTTCAGGAAAATGGATGGAACTGGAAAAAAATCATCTTGAGTGAGGTAACCCAGACCCAGAAAGACAAACATGGTATGTACTCACTAATAAATAGACAGTAGTTGTAAAACAAAGGATAACTAGGTTATAATCCACAGCCCCAGAGAAGCTAGGTAACAAAGAGGACCCCAAGAAGGATGCATGGATCACCCTGTAAAGAGGAAATAGATGAGATCTCCTGGGTACACTGGGGCAGGGGGCATTAGAGTGAAGGATATAAGGGATGGGAACATGAGGGACCAGGATGGCCAAGTTGGGAAAGGGATAGACAGGGAAAACAATGAAAGAGATATCTTGATAGAGGAGGCGATTATGGGGTTAGGGAGTAATCTTGTGCCAGGGAAACTCTCAGGAATACACAAGGATGACCCCAGCTAAGAACCCTAGCAATAGTGGAGAGGGTGCCTGAACTGGTCTTCACCTGCTTTCAGATTGGTAACTACCCTAATTGTCATCATAAAACTTTCATCCAATAACTGATGGAAGGAGATACAGAGACCCACAGTCAGGAACTTGGTTGAACTCTGGGAGTCCAGTCTATGAGTGGGAGGAGGGATTATATGAAGAACAGGGCATCAAGATCACAATGGGGAAATCCACAGAGACAGCTGACCCTAGCTAGTGGGAGCTCAGGGACTCTAGAACCATACCTATGAAGCCTGCATGGGACCAGCCTAGGCTCTCTGCATGAATGTGACATTTGTATAGCTTGGTCTGTTTGTGTGACCCCCTAGCAGTGGGACCAGGAGCTGTCCCCGGTGCATGAGCTGGCTTTTTGGAGCCCATTTCTATAGTGGGATGCCTTGCTCAGCCTTGATGCGGGGGGCGGGGGGGGGGAGCTTAGTCCTGCCCCAACTTGATGTGCCAGGCTTTGTTGACTCTTATGGGAGTCCTTACACTTTCTGAGGAGTGTATGGGAGAGGGGTTAGAAAGAATGTTGGGGGAGGGAATGACAGGAGAGGAGGGAAACTTTGGTTGATATGTAAAATAAATTATATATCTCTATATCTCTATATCTCTATATCTCTATCTCTATCTCTATCTCTATCTCTATCTCTATCTCTATCTATATCTATATCTATATCTATATCTATATCTATAGATATCTCCAGGCAAAGAAGTTATTGGTGACTATTCCAAATATATGAAAAGATGATCTACATTTTCCAAAGAGGGAAACATTAGGCAGTTTGAAAGAAAATAACATTTTTTCCTTTGCACCTGAATTTTACTACTGGCTCTTGAGATGAGGGATAGAATGTTCTGAAACACTTTTGTGAAACACTTGTGCTTTTGTGCAGATTTTACTTTCCACTCCTCAAGCAAAGAGTGAAAAGGATGACATGAGATGAAGACAAGCAATTTGTTTGTTTATTGTTATTTGATGACCGGCTTGCTTTCTGAGCTGGATGCATAAATGAGTGGGCTGACAGAAAGACACAGAAAATATAGAAGCTTTCCCTATGAATGCAAACTCTGTCATCTATCTATCTAGTCTATGTATCATCTATATAGCTGTGTATGTATCTACCTGTTATCGATTATATACCATGTATATTAAAATTGTGTTGTGTTTATTTGACTAGCAATTAATAAGTATAAATTCAAGTATAGGGTCTGGAGTTGGTGTGGGTGTTCTATTTTCTTTCAACACTTTACAGTACTGAAAAGTAGAAGGTACTGGGTCCACAAATTCAGGTGAACAGAGAGAAAAATTTCTCCTTTATCATCAGTTAAAATGTGTTGGACTTCCCTATAGGAATTTAAACTTGTTATGTGTATTGACTGCCCTCAATGCCAAGTATTTATAACTGTTAAGTTTATTACTTTCAAGTTTCATCCCATGTCTCTGTGCCTGGGGCAAGTTGGAAAGCCCTACCAGGGTACTGATGTTTTGCTCTCATCCATCTTAATAGAGATTTTTTCAATGACTTATCCACACTTCTAATCCCATGAGAGGAAAAGACTTTCTTTCTTTCACAAAGGTGATTTCCTCAACATATTAATTATTAGCTATATTGACAATGATATATGTACCTCTCTGATCTCTCATTTCCACAGGGCAAAAAAAAATTCACTTTGTACATCTCACCTTCTTCATCTTTAATATAAAGTATTAGGTCTCAAATTTTTATTTTTCTCCCTCTTCAAATAACATTTTCTGGCAGAAAAAAAGTTTAAATACATTGGTGAAAGTTGTCTTTGAGCTTCACACTCCAAAACTTTGATGGTTGTGAGTTTCAACCATCAAATCAAATTGTTTTCCCACTGTTAATCAAAGTAGTTACCTCATTTTTATCTTTATAGTTTCAGATCTGCAAAAGGGCAAGTCTTAAAAGCAATGGCAAGAAGTTAACACAAACAGAGACAATTCATTAAAAGACATAAAGATACGTATGTATGTATATATCTTAAGCATGGGTAATTTATGAACTCCAACTATAGTCTTCTGCTCTTTAAAGGAAAACACGCCTCAAAGAGAGGAGCCATGTCAGGAAACCTCTCAGTTGCATTAGCATTAATATGGATCCACAAAACAAGCAAAGAAGTCTTTGACTACAAATATCAAGTCAGAGTCCAGTCCAGAGACAGAAGTCAAATAGATAATTTAAACAGAAAGAATTTGTTATAAATTGTGCCTAGTCCAGTAGTCATCAGACAGGCTTCCTCTGGAGAAGATGCAAAGACCCACACCCAAACATTAGGTGGAGCTTGGGGAATCCTGAAGAAGAGGGTGAGGAAGGATTATAGTAGCCAGAGGGGTCAAGGACACCAGGGAATTCAACCCATAGAATCAACTAAGCAGTACACATAGGGGCTCACAGAGACTGAAGAGATATAAATGCAGAGTCTGTATTGGTCTCCCCTAGGTTCTCTGCATGCCTGCTGTGATTGTTTAGCTTGGAGTTTTTGTGGGACTTCAAACAGTGTGAGTGAGGGTATCTTCGACTCTTTTGCCTGCTCATAGGACCCTTTTCCTCCTACTGGGTTGCCTCCTCCAGCCTTGATATAAGGGTTTGTGCTTAGTCTTAAGTAAAAAGAAAAAAAGAAATGTCAGATGCATCTAAGCAATGCTTCTCAACCTGTGGGTCACATATAAAATATTTACATTATGATTCAGAACATTAGCAAAATTACAGTTATGAAGTAGCAACAAAAATAAGTTTATGGTTGGGGGGGTCACCACAAGATGAGGAACTGTATTAAAGTGTGGCAGTATTAAGAAGGTTGAAAACCATTTCTCTGGAAGGTAAAACAGAAAGTCCTAAGACATATTAGGGTTAGCAACTGCAGGACATAGCTGCCACCCCTGGAGAAATAAGGCAAAAAGGTTAGGCTGTAACATTGTGTAGGCTCACAGCCAAGGAACTCTAAGCCTGGAAAAAGGCACCCTGTTTAATGAGTGCTGGTGTCTTGGGGGAGGGAGGATGATGAAGTACAATGACACACCTATTGCATATGTTGAAAAGTGAAAATTGAACTCAACTGCTCCAGTAGGAAGACCTGGACACTGCCAGAGGAAAGATGTGAGGATGGGGTGAGGATGATAGGAACAATAATCTAACAAGAAGGCCATAGGAAGCAAACATGAAACAGGAACAAACAAGTCCCCGGTGCCCTTTCTGGCCTTGCATCCTGCTGCTGGTAATCCCTAATGACAGAACCTATCAGGAATCAGCTGGAGATGTAGAAATGTGTTTGCAGAGTTCCAGGCCCAGCATCACACAGCTGAAAATAGAAAGGCAGTTGGAGCTGGGTGGCAGTAATTTAATAATGGCCACTTAAGTCTGCAGAAATAACTTCATCTACAATATGAGTTTGTTATAAAATTAAAGTCCTGCTTTACTCAGAATACAGAACGTGGCTATTCTAATGGCCATGTTAATTGACTCCGCATTACCCCATGGTCTCTAATAATTTGTTTGAGCCAAAATCCATACGCCTTACTAGTGATTGGTATAGAAATGAGTTTTTCATATTTTATCACAACCTCAGAGTTTTATATGCCCTTCAGCAAATTAATTAAATTGGTTCAGTTCCAGAATTTATAATATGCCACAGTCACTACCATTAGGGCTTCAATCCAAAGTCCTGACATGTAACAAATTTCAGTCCTTGGCATTTGCTTTATATCAAAAGCAGAATCAGAAGGGGAGAAAGGAAAAGCAGAAAAATTATTTTTTGAAATATTTACAATCTGCTTCTTATATAAAAAAAGCAAAACCAAATGTTTAAAAAGAAAAGTTTAGCTGCTTTTACTGTTCATTTGACATTATGGGTTCCTAGCTAGTGTATTTAAACAAAAAAGTAAATTAAATGTATGAGTATCAGAAACTATCAGAATTTGAAGTTGTCATCATCAATTCATTCAGAAAATTCAGTTCAATCAATTCTAACCCTAATCAAGCATTAGATAAGTAAGACAAATGTGATTAGCATATACAAATAAATCGTTTCCCTTTCATCAAGGTATAACCAGTTAGAAAATATAGTAATTAATATGAACAGAATTTGAAGAGCTTATTCATAACAATATTGGAAACTTTGAAATACTCTATAGAAAAAAGTAAGTTCTTATTAAAAATTTAGTTCTATTATTTTTAAATTTTATATGTATGTGTATGTATGTATGTATGTATGTATGTATGTATTTATGTATGTATGTATTGTATCTGTTTATGGGCCTGTGGACAGAATTCAGGTACTCATAAGGCCAGAAGAGGGTGTCTGATTCTTTGGATCTGGAGTTACAGGCTTTTGCATGCTGCTCAATGTGCATGCTGGGAACTGAACCTAGGTCCTCTGGAACCACAAGAAGTGCTCTTAACTGCTGAGCCATGTCTGAAGCCCATGAACTAAATTCTTTAGAACTTGCAGTACTCCCTGGAGTCCCTGAAAATCTTAAAATTTTTCTTCAATTTTATCTTCATCTGCAAATAAAATTGGATTCTGAATTATCTACAGCCTACAGCATGGAGTAGTAAATATATGCCGTAAGCCAAATCCAACATAGTATTGGTTTTGTAACTGATGTATCGATAGACCCCAGCCACTCTCACTTATTTATAAATGTATTATCTGCAGCTACATTTGTACTAGGCTGTCAGAGATAAGTGACTACAGCATAGACTGTGGCTCACACAGAAAATGTTGACTCCTAATCTGTACAACCACATTGTTAGTGAGCTCAACCTGTTCGCTTTCATGTCCCTAATTAGACTGGTGCCTTATATGACTGTATCTGAGTTTTAATATTGCTGGCTTATAACACATTCCTATGCCTAGTTTAGAATAAGTTTACCTCAAAGTGAGACTCATCTTGCACACATATTGCACTCTTTAATGACATGCACTAGATATGTGTCTTGCACACCTAATTTCCATTTATAGCACATGAATAGAAAATACTTATTTTGTAAGTCATTTGATAGGCTGAAAGTGGTTTGGTATAATCAAGAAAAATCAGTGCAGTTGATGGATATTTATAAAAGACTTTAGGTAAAAATTGAAATGTTTTGCCCAATTATTTCCCAGTGTATGTCTATAGAAAATGTTGTATAGTGTAACTGCTAGATAATCCCTGGGGGGAGACTCTGATCATTGGGTGCCCCTCTCTAGCATATGCAGAGAAAACTTGTGTTTTATTAGTAGCCACTGATTATGCCCTATTATCAGACAAGATATGAATATTTAATTTTCTGTACTTTCCATCAGGCTATTTTGAGTAACTGAAACTGTAAATATACAATGAACAATTATTTATTAATTACCATGTTTAAAGTACCATGGTTGGCTTTTCAATAATTAGCTGGGTTAAAATGGCAAAGAACCGAAGAAGAGTACAGACAAGATTGTTTCAAGAAAGGAACAATAACATTGATGATTAATTAAAAAACTCCAGGCATGGCCCACCGTCAAAATAATGAAATATACAGGAAAATAAGATCATGTTGATCAGCAAGCAGCATACCATTAATATCTGAAGTTCACCTTTGTACAATAAAACATAAATTCTAGTGATGTTCTGTTATGTGCTTACTTAATACTGCTCATCTATACTTTTTCCAGCTGTTTGAATCAAATTTGTAAGCTTATTTTGCTTTTCTAATTATGGAAAGCCCATATGCATAAATAAGAGGGTTACTTTTGTTAGGTTATTTAAATGTGTTCAAATATAAAAACCAGCTACATTTCCTTTACTGGATGTGTATTAACTTCATAACAAAACATTTGAGTTGAAAAAAAAAACAAGTGAATAAAAGTAAAGGTACCATTGCCATGCTCCTCAGTGGCAAAGCAAAAGAATGGTACACAGGGATCATGAAAGTGGAGAAATCTCACACTTTCATGCCTTTTTGTGAAAGTGAAGCTACGTATCACTTATACAAATAGCACAGACTAAAAGGAATGAAGATGAGAGTGATGATGGTAACACTTCATTGATTTTTCTAATTATCACATTTTTCTGCTTATAAAAGTAAAATTCACACAGGGTTGCCTAGTGTAGTAAATAAAAACACAGGATGTCCAGTGAAATTTGATTTTCATATGAATAGGATTTTTTTAGTATAAGTGTACCCCAAGAGATATTTAGAAGCTACTTGCAATGAATTATTCACTTTTCAGATTCAACTGAGCATTCTGTATAGACTTGGAAGCCTTGCTCAAAAAAATTACTGAATTATTAAGACAAGAGCATAAATGAAAGACATGTACATCTCAGCCCTTGAAAACAACCACTATTGGGGAATAGCTTGTGCTTCAAGAACAGATGTGACTGCCTAAATGCATAAAGCATTGGGATCCAACCCCAACATAGAAAGGGACAATCAGCTCTTATCAATATAGGCAGGGTTGATTTTTGTGGTTTGTGATCCTGCCTCATACATGCTGGGCAAGTACTCCTCCACTCAGCTATGACCTCAGATATGCTTTTCAAGTAATAATCATTTACATTAAGCATCTGTCCATTGCCAGGCAACATTTGCAACAGACTATAAGTTAATGAACAAAAGTAAAATGCAAGGAGATGGGGGAAATCTGTCAAAATGATATTGGGTTAAATTTGTTAGTCTTCAACTGAGATTTCTTTTTAGGGACAGTTGACTTCATGTTAGAATTTTTGGATAAGACTAGAATGTTAATCGCTATGAATTACAGAAAAAGAAAAGAAAAGGAATTTATTCAACCCCAAACCATGGACTAAATGTAGTTTTCCACATGTTTTTGTCAACAAGAGTTTTATTGGAATACTCACACCTGTTAAAGGTTTGGGGTACATGGAATTTTTCTATAACAGAAGAATCAAATGCCTTCCACAGAGACAATATATACCTCAAAGCCTGAAATATTTATTATGTGGACTGACATGGGTTAAATGACATCCCATAAAATATATATCTATGTAATGACATGCAGAACACACTAATGTGAAATTATTTGGAAAATGATTCTTTGAAAATATAATCAAATCAAAGGTCTCAAGATAAAATCATCTGGGATTGTCTAGGTGGACCCTAAATCCAAAGGGATGTGTCCTATTAGGAACAGAACAGAAGCGCTCTCTCTCGCTCTCTCTCTCTCTGTCTCTGTCTCTGTCTCTGTCTCTCTCTCTCTCTCTCTCTCTCTCTCTCTCTCTCTCTCTCTCAACACACACACACACACACACACACACACACACACCTAAGAGGCCATGTAAAGGTGAAAACAGAGATTAGAATGTTGTGACCACAAGCCAAAGTACACTAGGCACCACCAGAAGGTAAAAAAGAAAGATTCAATATAAGAACTGTAAGAGACAATATTACCATACCAAGCCCTCAATTTCAGATTTATCACCTCCAGAACGATGTGAGAATAAATTTCAGAATCTTCTGATGTCAGGATGTGATGTGAAGTTCTGGGTGATTTTATAATGAAAACCATAGGAAACCAATGCACACCTCTTCACACAAAATGTTTTCTGGCTTCTCATTTAGGTATCTTTGTAGAATAAAATGCACAGTGTATTAATCACTATTTGCCAATTAATCTTAAAGTCTCTCGATGTTTATAGTTATCATTCTCACAAATGCATCGTCATTGACAACATGCACACACAAACACAGTCATAACTATGCTTACACTGGTAGGTTAGCAATTATCCCCACTGAGTCATTTCTGTAGCCATCAGACCCAAGACAGCTTTTATTTTGAAGTTTGGCACCATACACATCACCCCCAAAGCCCATTTACACCCATTTTGAAGAAAAAAGAAACAAAAGCAAAAGCAAAAGAAGGGGTCCCTGAAATATTTTAAAACAGTAGTATAAATATAGTGACTATAACACGATGCAATTTTTGTGTATACAGTTTTTTTTTGAAGTCTATTTTGCAAAAATCAGTGAGGTACATTAAGACAAATCACCTACTATAAGTTAAAGCAATGGACCAAGAAAAACTTCAAAACTTTAACTGGGTTATTGCATCTGTGTAATTTTCTTTTAATGACTACTTCATAGGTAAAGATAGAGATACTGAGGCTTCTAGAATAGTATTCTCAAGGACCCCCTTAATAGTTGACAATTACAAATAAAGCTGTAGGCAGCTTTAGGCAACATGAAACTGTAATGTTAGCAGATAAAATTAGTTACCATAGTTACCTTTCTCCCACTGTGGAGAAGACATCAACTGCCTACAGCAGTTCCTTGTAGGGGTTTGGTAATAATGCACATAGACCTGGTTTCATCTATTAAGTTCAGGATACTGTGACTTCAGTGAAAATTAGGTTGGAGTTGTTAAGATACACTGTGAGGTTGGTGTTGCTGATATGCCTATCCTCCTAATTTTTTCTTAAAAATGAAAATCCCCCTTTTAAGGCCTATAAACATTAGATGACAAATTGGAGGGGGAAATGACAATACAGGCTTCTAATTTCTGATCCTAGCAAGGCTGTGCTTTATAAAAATATGGAGAAATAAAATTTCCCTTTGGTTTAATAAACTTCTTGGAGGTAAAAAGTGATGAGGTGAACCTTGTTTTAAAATTGTATTTTTATCTATTGTCATCTCCATCAGTAATTTTAGCAGGTAGTGGCAACTGGAAGATCATGGATGTTTGCCAAGTGTTTCCTTCAAGGTTTCTGTAATGGAGAACTACTGACATCCAGCTACATGTTCGTTATTTCAAATTGCTGAGGGTATGCCACTATGAAGTCTCTCAGGTTGTACTCATTGGCTTCAGAGTGCTTTTATTCACCCATTTGACATTAATCTGTTGTACTTACATGAGGTCACAACAGTGGTGTGATTTGTTTCTGTTGAAAAACCATCTGCAATTTTATATTGCTAGAAGCCCACATACTTGAATAACCAGAAAGCTTTTTAATTTTTATTTTTAATGGTATTTTTATTGTAGAAAATATGTGAAAATATTTAAAAGCCTAAAGATACAAATAAAGTTATCCATATTTAATGTGTAAGTGAACACACTTCCAGTGTTTTGGGAATATTTTAAATGAACACTTGTAATATGTACATATTGTATATATATATATATATATATATATATAATATATTATATATATAGTGTACTTGGCGATTTTTCTAAAGTGTATGCTTCCCAGGAAGGGAGGAAGAAGAATGTTTAACATGATTGGCAGATGGGAAAATTTGGAACAGATTTCTTAGTGTAGCTCTGGGTTATTTTGAGCTACTTCTGCCCCAGGACAAACTGAGTTCACTTTGCTATCTTCTTTCACAGATGTGAGGACAGAAAAGCTCCTCAGTGACTGAAGATCTATGGTTTTTCAAGTGGTACCACACAAAGTACTGATTTATAACCAGATAAGAAGTAAATCTATACAGTTTGCTTTATTGGTAAAATCTTGATACTCGAAAGGTTAGGTGACTCAAACAACTTTACTGACATAGTTGATTTGTATTTTGGTAAAGCCTCTTATCATACCATAAAACAATAATCATTTACTGATAAACCATCTGCATACCACACAGATGTCAGAGGCATATTTTCTGGGTTCAAATGTGCACTGGAGTACTTTAATGTATGACTCCTGTCACATATACATTCGGTAATCAGTTTAGGACTTAATTTCTTCTCTGCATACAGAATGCCAGTTATTGACTCAAAGTCGGGGCTTCTATTGGAGCAGATGCTCAGAATCTATAAAATAGGATGGGCTGCAGATACGCCAGCATTTGAGTCCCAGTTATTCACTATGAAGTAGAGGCACTGTGGATGCAAATAGCATTTCTGAAATTACTAAGCATTCATAGTACCATAGTACATAGTACACAACAAATTCCATGTTCTGTGCAGCGCACTAAGCATTACTTTGCCATCTCATTAGAGAAAATATGCCATTAAATTAGCATATATTTTCTCCTTATCTCTCTGCATTAAGTCTACTTATTTACATGTCTTTCTCCCTCCATTGGACTAAGAATTAATATTTTTTGCATGCCTAGCACATGGTAGAGTCAACACATTATTGACTGTGTGAAATGGCAGCTACTTGACATTAACTAGGAACGTAAGATGGTACCAGCCTTTATCTACTATAATTGGGCTGACCTTTCCAGATGAATAATTTCTCTGCATTGCTTGGCCTTCCATGAATTATAATTGTTAGTTGACAATTAATTAGGGTATGCCAATGTGAAAATGCAAGCACTCTCAGGTGTATGTCAAAGAGTAGATAGATGGAAAGCAGAAGTGGAAGGAACATGTCGTATCCAATTTTCACAAGGTCTCTCAACATTTAGAGTTCCCTAATTCTTTTTTTTCTGACTAAGCAGGATGTTGATCATCTGTTTTTGGATTCTTTAAAGGCAGCATGAAGTTGGTAAAGATTCTTGTGTGAAAGGTATTCCTCCATGAAAAGTTCATTTGTCCCACCTGATTTATTTCACCTCTTCACATTTCCTTGGTCCTTTCAGCATTTCTGGTCCTTGACTGAGGGCATAAAGCAGGGGTCACTTATGGCTACCTGTGCTGAATTAGCCAACACTTGTCAGTTTCGCTCTTTATCCAAGATCAAGTTCATCAGATACCTATTGAGCCACTTCAATTCCCAAACAGACTGAATTCACAGAAGCAAAGATTCCTCCTAGAACTTCAGAGCCCAGACATACTTTGGGAGGGTTGCTGCTCTCTGTATGATAGACATTGTGACTGTCAAATATTATGGTTTGAATAAAAGTACTTACTATGCAGTTGCTTCTTCCAGTTTGAACCATTTCTGCCGAGAGAGAAGAGAGGAAGGTTCAGAGAACTCAGGAAGCCTGTGAAACTCATGGGACCCGTCCATAAGGTTATGCAAGTAGGAAAACATTACTAGGGGAAAGAAGACTTCTGTAGATCTGCCTAAAAGTTGTCCAGGGAGTTCAGGTGGGATATCTCTAACATGAGTCATCACCCACACTGGGGTAGGGGCTCCCAGTGATGCAGATGCTTGAATCACCCTTGTTTCTGTAAGTACCTCCTTCTCTTTGCTCCTGTAAGTTGTGTCAATAAACCTTTTGGTTTGCCAGGCTGAGTGTGGTGGAATAATTTCTTTAGTTTGTCACTAGTGACTGATCTGGTGTTAATAGATATTTAGTCACATCTCTCTAGGACAAGTCAGTCACACAGTCCCCCAAGACACATATGTTAACAGCTTGTTCCATACGCAGAAGGTGGCACTATTATGAGGTGGCAGGAACTTTAAAGGGTAGAGCCAAGTGGGAAATTTATGACTATTGTGGAGAGTGTGCCCTGGGAGGTGATTGTGATGTCTTCCTTTTCTTCTTTGAAGCCAGCCATGAGGTAAATAGACCCGCTCTGCTACAAACATTTCAAAACTGAAATGTTTCTCTTCTTCCTCTCCCCCCCTCTTCTCCTGTCCCTCCTTCCTTCTCCCCTGTGTTTGAGACAAAGTTTCGTGTACCTCAGGCTGGTTTTCACCTCACTACACAGCAGAGGCTTGCCTTAAACTCTTAATCCTCCTGCTTCCACCTTGCAATTGCTGAGATTACAGATGCACATCATCATGCCCAGATAGCTCAGTATTTGTGACAGGGATGCAAAACTGATTAACCAAAGAAGTAATGTGACTCCCTTCCTCTCAAACAGACAATTCCACTTAATCTGTTCCATGAACAGAGCAGCTTACTTTCCTTGTGAAGCTGGGACCATCTTGATAACACCCTGTGCTATGCCAGTAGGTGTTTAAAAGCTAATTCTCTGGACAAAAATTTCCAGATTTGAAGCATTTCCTGATTGTTATAGCATCAACTCTTGCATTACAGATAACTTAAAGCAACCGAGGTGACAGAGTTGGAAGCTGATGTCTGTAACTCACTCAGCCATCAACAAGAGCAGGCTAGCATCTCATTCTTTTTTTTATAACTTCTCATTTCCTATTTTGTTTTCTTCCTCC
This sequence comes from Cricetulus griseus, assembly GCF_003668045.3. Taxonomy (NCBI): domain Eukaryota; kingdom Metazoa; phylum Chordata; class Mammalia; order Rodentia; family Cricetidae; genus Cricetulus; species Cricetulus griseus. Next base: position 99,822,093 of record NC_048604.1, read on the forward strand.
CTCATTCTGGCTGCCATGGGATTATATGCTTTATATGGTCTATGGTGTATAACTCAAAGATGCTTCTTTTATCAGTCCTTGAGGGGAAAATAGAAGATTTTTCATTATTACTTTTGTGTTATATGTACACCACTGGCCTCAATTATTTCATGAAATTTTTCAAGTTCAAAACACTTGACCAAAGATGCACAGGAATATCCCTTGAAGGATAAAGGGCAAGTAATATGATTTGTGACATCATTAAAACTGAATTGACAATGAGAAATTGTGAGCCACAAGGGGTAAAATTGTTGCTAAGAAGAAAATTCATATTTAATACTAACTTTTAACCTACAGCCCATCTTTCTGTGGTTTTCGATTTTGTTATATTAAGTAATTTATTAATGTAATAGTCACTTTCTATTTCATGGAGTAAAAAATGAATGAAGACTTAGTGGTCAGTTTTCTTCCATATTTTAAATGTCAGAAGAAGTGAAGAGTCTAAACAAAAGATAAACTGCTAATAGCTCATGAAATTGAAGCTAGAACATTTGCTGATATTTTGAGAAAGTGGTGATTGTTGGTATCTTACCTAGATATCTTTTATAAATAAATGTAACCAGTCTTCAGCTGTTTTTAGCTTGGCTTTTCATCTTTAAATCGCCTTCCTTTTCCTGAGCATTGAACTCTCATTAAGTGGCCACCTTGCTACAGTGGTTATGTTCAACCATTAAGGATAGAGGACAGTGACTGACTACAATGGAGTGTAAGTTGACACTCTTCATCCCTCAATGTAGACACAAACCTGTGATATAACCCATGCCTTATTATTTTTTATGGTATCAGGTCAAAGTCACTATGCAGCCAAGATCACATTTTTGCTTAGCGTTCTCTCCAGTGCACCCCACTTTCCTCATTTCACATCTCCTGAGAGCACTTCATCAATCAATGATATTCACAGGAGCACCCAACTTAAGTTTCACTCCCAGGAAACCCAACTTAAGACATTTTATATCCCTGGTTCCTTTCCTGAAGACCTCATTCATACTATACTTTCCTTTTATCAGAGTACACCAATTGTGGAAAAAGACAAAGATAACTTGATAGTATGTCTGGGCGAAGCTGTCTTCTCAGTCTTTAGGGAAGAATCAGTGGTGATGCCATTCATTTGTGCAGTGTGCCAGTGTTTCAAGGACTGGTAGGTAGATATGTCTTGTCTTCACAATCAGGTTCCATAATTGAATATTATAGAAACCAATCCTAACTTGTCCCATTAGGTTGTGACTCTGATTTGTTGATTATCATTACCAGCTCCTGGTACCTAACTGCTGGTTTTTGCTATCCATCCCAGTGTATGATCAGGCTATATAAAAGTCCTGTGCTTTCATTATATCAAAATGCTATCGATTGAAAGGTCTTTAAAATGAAAGGATTTATTGTGCTGTTAAAGATGTTTTTGGAGAAAAGACCAGATTATTGAAATAGTTCCTGCAGCTATCAAAGCAAGGATAGATAGCTGCTGAAATATGCCTGCAGGACCTAGGAGCCTTTCTGCAATGAAAAATATTTTTGTAGTGAAAATTTGGGGAAAGAAAATATGAATTATTTACCCTGAATTTATATTCTTTGAAGCTAGAAGGAATGGACTAAAGTAGAATGCGGAAAGTTTGGGGACAGGAGGACAATCCTATCCCAATTCATGTGAAGAATTACTTGTTGCAGCCTAGATTGGTTGGGGTTAGCAATCAAGGACCTTTATAAATAATCTGGGTTTGGTGGGTGCGAGTGTACTTAAGTCAAGGTCTCAATATGCATTTAAGAATGTGTCTTTTGTTTCTCTGGCCTGCACCTATTAACAAACCACCTGGCCTTATGTCTTGTCTCTGCCATCTTCTAGTGATGATAGGCGTGGTCAACTTGAGGCTTATGGACCACATACTTCCTAGTATCACTATGAATGTGCCCCAACACAAAAATTATAAACTTGAAGCATTATATTTTTGTGATTTTGTTTTGTAAGTCAATCATGCCATTGTCAAATAAGAACTTTGTAGATAACAACATGTTATGGCTGTACCAAGAGCTTGGACATACCTTCTGGGTCTAACTTTTTTTAATTGAATTTTGGCATCTCAAAAATTCTCTTATCATTTGCTAAACTATAATAATATGACATACATTTTTGACTGCTTTTACATCTGGGTCAGAATTGCTTCATCTAACCTTCACAGGAATCAGATAGTGAAAAGCTCAGTATTCTCATTTAACAGATGACAATTAGAGGCACAAAACGGCTGATGACAAAATTCAAGTCATCTAGCTAGAAAGTGTCTCAGAAATTAAACATTGAATTAATACATCTTTTGGTGTTTCCTTTTCTGTGTCCATAAAAATATAGCATTAAGGTGTGGTGTTCCTTTACTCTTAATGTGGGTGTTCCTTGACTTATCATCGTCATCATTATCATCACTGTCATCATTGTCATCGTCAATTTTTGTTCTGGTTGAGACAGAATCTCCCTCTGAAATCCAGACTTGTCTAAAACTCACTGCATAGACCAGCTTTGTCTTCAACTCACAGCAATCCTCTCACCTTAGCTTCTTGGATGCTGTGCTTACAGATGTACGCCATCACTTCTGGCTTCCTTGCCTTTTAGATTACACAGTGAATTTAATTAACCAAAGCAATATAGTATAGTGGAAAAGGCTGGGAAAGTGTTTGCTCAGAGATTAGAGCAGGCTTGGAGAAGAGCTAGGAAAGGGAAAAGGCTACCTTGAAGCCACAGGAAAGGGGCAAGTGCTGTCCCTGTCAGCAGCAACTTGGTGAATAAGTGGATCTCTAAGGTAGAACTATTATGAACAAATATGTTTTAAAGAATGGTTGATAAGGCAGCAGCCTGAGGTTACAAATTTATTGCACCAAACAACAAAAAAAATGAAGAAGAGACTTAGTGAGTAGAGACTTCATTCAAGGGGATTATTCCAAGGGAGAAATAATGCATGGGAAAGAGATGTTCTGAGCACAGGTTTACAAATGTCTCCAGAATTACATGAAATGGGATTTTCTTTTATATGGAGAAATAAAAAAACTAGAAAGAACCAAATATAGCCAGGTGTAGAGGTGTACACCTATAGTTTCAGTATTCAAGAGGTAGAGAAAGGAAAATCAATTCAAGACCATCCTTGGATATATAAGGAGTTTAAGGACAACGTGAGCTTCACAAAACCAAATCTAACAAAAAATACATATGTTATTAGGAATCATTATAATACTATGTCTTATGTCTATTTAACAGAATAATAGTATTGCATTCTCTACTAGGGCTTACGGCCTATGTAGCGTCAGGACTTGGCCTCTTTACCAGATAGGTATGAGTTTCATCTAATGGAGTGGGCCTTATATCCAAGCAGAACGTGGTTGGTTATTCCCGTAACATTGTAACATTTGTACCATCATGTACCAGTAAGAATATCTTGTCAGGCCAATCATTGTTGTAGCTTACAGGATTCATAGCTGGGTGGAACTGATGATTACTTTTCTCCAATATTATGCATAGCACCTACCAGCACCATGATAACTGGACGGTAGTGACTGAGTTTTCAGGTGTGTATCAACATGACTTTTGTGTGATCTATGACTCAAGTATGTGGTATCTTCAGCAGTAGGTTCTTATCATCAAGTTCTGGAGAAGAGCCAACAGTATTGGCAATAGCTTATAGTGCCTGAGGATCTTTGATCAACAACTCAAAAATAGGCAATTCATTTGTGATACTGAGTGACTTATATCTATTCTTTTAGGGCAGTGCATCTCTGAAACCTCAGCAGAGAAGCTTTTCCTTATAGTAGATGACAACTAACACAGAGGCCTTCAACTAAACAACATGCAGCAAATAAGACATAGTTGAGTGTTCAGCCCTAAATGGAATGTCTATATCATACCACTGCCTCGGGGCTTCAGAGACCTCACAGAAGAGGGGGCAGAAAAAATTAAGAGGCAGAGGTGATGGATAAAAGCAAGGAAGCAGTGTTTCTCAGGCACAACATAACAGCAAGAAATCAGTGTTTTTCAGACACAACAGGATAAATGTACATATGAACTCACAGTTACTGTGACAGCATGCATAAGATCTAAGACAGCTCCAGTCAGGACAAATCCCGGCATGGAGGGAAGAATGGGGACATGAAGTCCTACCCATAGCTAAGGAGCTACTGGCATTTCATAGCTGCTGAGAGAGGGAGAGAGTCAATTTTATTTAATGATATGACCCCTGGTACATCAGCTGCACTTCAGGGCAGCCCCTACTCCTATGAACAGTTGAACAAAACAAACTGCACTTTATTGGCTTCAAAGAAGAAGGAGGAAGAGGAAGAAAAGAAGACTCAAATTTGGGTGGGTAGGGAGGGGAGGATGGAAAAGTTGAGGATGGAAGGGATTGGGGGCAGTTAATGTTAAATAGGCACATTCTAAGAAGCCAGGTTCCTTGGAAGGGAACTCATATATGCCAATCTCAGTTTCAGCACCAGATGAATGGGAAAAATGAAATAAAAAAAGAAAGGACATGACTGCTCCTAGGTATGGTGGAGGAAAAAGTTTATTGTGGATATGTGGGAGAGCATAGCCAGAGGTGGGGTTATCTGGGAGAGTCCAGAGAGGACATGATCCCTGAGCTGGGCCCTGGGGCAGGGTAAGGAAGAGCCAGACCAAGAGGCCAGGAGGGTAAATGGTAAGATAACCAAAATGGCTGATTTATATAGGGAAGGGAAGCTGGGGGAAGGGCAATCCAGTTAGGGACTGAAGGATGCTGGGAGAATATGGTGGCTAGGTCTGCTTTGATATGATAAATTGGCACCTCAGCCATTTGTCCCAGGTTTGAGACCTATCAAATACCAAAATCCACTGTATGAAATTCACAAAAAAGTAATAAAATATCATTTAAAGAAGAAAGGAAAGAAATGAGGGGGGAGGCAGAGAGAAAAAGGAGAGACAGACAAAGAAAGGAGGAAGAATGCATCAGGTATTCCTAAGTGATCAGGAGAGCCTGGAGAAGATTTTATGCTTAAGCTAGTCTGTTGTCAAGACCTTGGCACCTCACACTCATCTACTACAGGAACATTTTCCCTCATTTCCATGTGCCATAGTTACTTTTCTACTAATGTGACATAGTACCAAAAGCATGGCAACTTATAAAAGAGAGAACTTAGTTGGGGGAATGCTGACATTTGCAGAGGGTGAGTTCATAACCATCATGGCAGAAAGCATATCAGCAAGCAGGCAGTCAGGCATGGTGCCGGAGCAGTTGGTGACAGCTTATGTCTGATCCACAAACGTAAGGCAGAGGGAGTGGAGAGGGGAGGTAGGTAATTGGGAATGGCATGGACTTTCGAAATCTCAAAGCCTACCCCCGTGACTCACCTCCTTCAACAAGGACACACCTTCTAATCTTTCTCAAACAGTTCCACCAACTGCGGAACAAGCATTCAAATACATAAGCCTATGGCAGTATTCTTATTCAAACCACCACACTCTCCATCCTGCATTTCTTCCTTCTAGCCCAGCCATATACCACAGCTTAATTCCCATCACATTCACTCTGCTTGCAGAAACCCTTAGCAGCTCTCCATCACCTACAAAGTGATATTGACATCACTATCACATTTCTGGAGACTTCACAAGCTGGCCCAGATGCTTCCATGCCTCTAGACACCATCTCTACCCCATTACCTGACTATGCCTGAACATATGAACTTGGCTGCCCTGAAGCCATTGCCTTTCTTATTTAGTCTAACTGAGATGACTTCCTGCACTATCTTTCCCCCATTCCTGGCCCCCAAAACTCCTTGAAGTTTAACATTCAATCTTTTGGGGCTGAAGACATGACATCGAAGTTTATGATCACTTGGTGCTTTCCTAGAGCACCTGAGTTTGGCTCCCAGCATCCACATCAGTGGGCTCACAATTTCCTGTAGCTTCAGCTCCTGGGAATTTGATTGTCCTTTTATGGCCTTTGAGAGCACTTGTACACATGTAATATATACATACAGAGAGAGAGAGACACACACACAATTAAAAAATAAAAATAAATCTTAAGATCCAACATTTTCATTAATTGTAGCCTCAGAACTATCAGTCATGTCTACACAGCTGCACTTCTCTCTAGCATCCCTTATTTCATCCATTTAATGGGTATTTTAGCAGCATTTTGTTTTTTATCTGTGATCAATTTGGGTATCTAGTGTGCATTTTTAGTGATGTGTAAACATATGCATCTCTACCATGACCCTTTAATCCCTTCGCTGAAAGCAAAGGTGCCTCTCAGTGATCTGGGACTTTTGCTAAGCAATTCTCACAAAGACGTTTTAAATGGCCCATCTATGTAGATGTCCTTGTGTTGCATATCTAAGACCCAAACAACAACAAAATCACTCTGCTAAAAGAATCCTAACACTTATGAAAGTTCCTGAGCCCTGGGGTAAGAGCAAGCCAATTTAATTCTTATAACTGCAGCTTCTTAATAAAATGCAAAGCGTACAGCTGCCCGTGACCAATTGAGTGTTGATAAAAGAGGATAAATAAAATAAAAATCTTCATAGCATTTGTTGAGTTAGTCCCTTATTTCTCCAGCACAATCAAGTATACAAAGAATTGTTCTTTCTGAAGTCTCTCTCTCTCTCTCTCTCTCTCTCTCTCTCTCTCTCTCTCTCTCTCTCTCTCTCGCGCGCGCGCGCGCGCGCGCACACACACATGCATGTGCACACATGTGTGCCTGTGTGTGTGTGTGTGTGTGTGTGTGTGTGTGTGTCCTATTAGGTAGTTAGGGTAACTTTGAGTTAGAAAATGTTGTCCTGTCAAAATGTTTTACTGTTACCCTATAAAACAATCCTTATTGTAGTCAGTCTCAGAACACTGCCAACTTTCAGTTTGGAGCTTAGATTATATCTCAGAAAAGGAAGCTGGAAGTTGTGTAGACATAAAAGAAATGTCATTTGTGAAATCCCTGCATTAGCTGAGCTCTTCTGGGAAGTGACTTATACTCAGATTTCAGAGCCAAGTGTCTATCTATTGTGCACATTTATGTCATGTCAGACAGTCCCTGAACAGTAAGTGGCTGAGGAGGCATTCAAGTAATACTTTAAAAGGAATCACCACAGAATAAATATACAATGAGCATAATGTTATCTTTGAGTCTGACAAAGACCAAGATAGCAAACGAAGCCATCTACAGGTGCCTCAAACAATAAGAACCAGTATATGGGTTTGAATTTGATATATTGAAGAAACTATACTTAGAGATTCATGGCTTTGACCATTGCTTCTATAGAGAATTTCAAGAAGTGAATCTCAGAAACAGATTATAAAGGTGGTTACCAGAGGCCCAGGGGCTTAAAATGATGGAGAAAGAAAAGCTGTTGAGCAAAGCCTACAAAATTTCAGTTAAAAGGTCTGAGGAGGTGGCTCAGCAACTAAAGAGCTTGCCCTGCAAACAAGAGAAATACAGTTCAGATGTGCAGAACCCATACAAATGCCCATTGCCTGGCGGCTCCCCTGCAATTCAAGGCTTAGAAGGTGAAGACAGGTGATGATTGGGGCAAGACTGCTTACAAAACTAGTTGTATATGTGAGTGCTGGGTTTAATGAGAAACCCTACCTCAAAGAAAAAGGTGAAAGAATATTTGAAGAGTCCAGACATCAGTCTTGGACCTCCACACTCAGGGACACACATGCACCCATACATATTTGAGCATGTACACACACACACTGATGTTTACTACACAGACATGCATATGAACGAAAGAAAAAAAGAAAAAAAGGATTCAGTTTAGATAGGAAGAGAAAATTATAAGTACTCTATTGCACAACATGGTGACCATAGTTCCTATAATCATGATAATATTAATAAGAAGGTATTGTATATTTCAAATGTGCTGAAATAGGTCTGTTAACCTTTTTAGTACAAAAATAAAGTGATAGATATGTTAATTAACTTGATTAAGTCTTCACCCTCCCTGGGGAGTGAAGGGGTTTTGGTGGGGGGCATGGGAGGATGGGAGCGAGAGGGAACTGGGATTGATATGTAAAATAAGATGGCTTCCAATTTAAATAAAATTTATAAAAAAATAAACAAACACCCACATCTAATAAAAAGTCTTTCTATAATGTATACATAGGTCAGAAGATTACAGTCCATTTCATAAATAAACACTGTTATCTGACATTTTAAAACCTGAAAGATAAAAATTGTAATGTATTCTATTAATACTTTAGAGCATATTTCCAGGATTATTGTCTTTATGCACATCTATACTTCGAAAAAAAACCAAAAGCTTGTAACTTGTTTTGTTAGCTACCCCCCCCCCACACACACACACTTGTTTAGGTCCCTTACAACAGTGATTTTTCCACAGGTTGAAGTCCTAAAGAGTTTGAAGAATATGGAAGCAATAGGTGGAGAATTATGTATCATGAAGAGCCTTGTTTGGACTGCCTTTTTCAGTTTTGACTGCATATTAGAATTTCCTTTGGGAGGTTTCACAAACTTTCTTCCTGAGGGCCAGTTATATCAGAGTTCTCATGGGACAAGAGCCACAAATTTCTTTGTCAATGTCCCCAGATGATTCCAGTGAGCGATCATGGGTGAGAATCACTTCCTTAGCATTTGAGCTACAAAGTAGCTTTTCTTATATAAGTCTCTCAGGGGATTACAGAATCCACGTAGCCTACATTTATGTCATAAAATTCACTGGTATCATCTAAGATATAGCTGTATGTACCTAGGCAGGTTGTCATGTGGCCTAGAACAATTCATTGTTAGGTCTATTGTCCTGAAATACCAAGAACAGTTAAGAGGTGGAAATAGAAATGCATAGCAAAGATCTTCCTGGCATAGTGTACATATGGTATAAATCTATAGTCATGAAATGAGTTTAAAAATAAATTAGCTGATGCTGCTTCTTGGTTAAGAAAAATGGTTCTGGATTCTGGATGCATACTAGACTGCTTGGGCCTTGTCCTGGCTAGTGTTTTGTTAACTGACACACATTAGAGTTCTCTGGGAAGAGGAACCTCAGTTAAGAAAATACTCCAGCAGATTGTCTGTAGGCAAGTCCGTGGGTCATTTTCTTGATTATGAGTGATGTGAGAGGGCCCTTCTAACTGGAGGCAGTGCTACCTCTGGTACCGTGGTACTTGACAGTCTAAGAGGACAGACTGAGAGAGCCATGAGGAACAAACCAGTAAGCACCATTCCTCCAAGGCTCCTGCTGTAGTTCCTTCCCTGAGTTCCTGCCCTTGACTGATCAGTGACTGAGCATTACCTGAGTGTTATATGATGAAATAAACCCTTTCCTTCCCAAGTTGCTTTTGGTCATGGAACCAAGGCGGTCATATAATAGCCCGGAAGCTCAGTGTACACCTCTGATACCATAAGCCAGGACTATGAAGAGGAGAAAGGAAAGTAATTGATGTTTCAGTTCTTAAAAATTATTCCTATGTGCTGTATAGGCACAATGAATAACCAATGGTTTTCAGTGGCGTTTCTTAATTAGTGGTTCCTGAATGGGCACCAGTAGCAGCACCAAGTTCCTAGAAGAACTGCTAATTTTTAGGTTCCTTACAAGACCTACAGAATCATGAACTCAGGGATAATATCTGATAATTTGTATTTTGGCAAGTCATTGCAGATGTGTTTAACTTGTTGCTTACGGCCCATGTGTGTGCCAAGGTAGCTATGAGCATGGACAGCCCAACACATTTGGAGACAAAAACATCAAGTCATAAGGATCAAAATGTTGAACCTCCCTGCAAGGGATGCTAATTCGAAAGCCGCTGGTTTAGCATATTGGCCACACGTCTTTAAGTTTTCTCTGTTTGTAAAGATAAGAATTTATCACACTTGGCAGGTCATGTCATATGATCATCTGTAATGTGTTCTCTATTTTCTCACCTTCAACTCTACTTACTTTTCTCAACAAATTTGAAACAGATGTACATTCACATCCTTTTCTTATTTTTTTTGTTTTGTTTTGTTTTTCGAGACAGGGTTTCTCTGTGTAGCTTTGGAGCCTATCCTGGCACTCACTCTGGAGACAAGGCTGGCCTCGAACTCACAGAGATCCGCCTGCCTTTGCCTCCCGAGTGCTGGGATTAAAGGCATGTGCCACCAATGCCCAGCCATCCTTTTATTTTTAACATATTCTACTTTTTATGATTATATATATATATATATATATATATATATATATATAGAGAGAGAGAGAGAGAGAGAGAGAGAGAGAGTTCTTTCTGCATGTATGCCTTCCAGTCAGAAGAGGGCACCAAATCTCATTACAGATGGTTGTGAGCCATCATACGGTTGCTGGGAATTGAACTCAGGACCTCTGGATGACCAGCTAGTGTTCTTAACCACTGAGCCATCTCTCCTACCCATCCTTTTCTTTCGATGGACTAGGAAAACTGAAGGTTAGGAAAGCTCTAACGTGAGCTCCTTTTACTCATGAGACTCGGATATCTCAGTCTCTCTCTATGCCTTCAAAAATGATAATTGATGGAAAGGGTATGTAGTCCAACAGTACTACATGAGCCTACCATGTTTAATGCCCTGGTTTCCATCCTCACTGAATGGTGGAGGGAGATAAATAATGAAAATACAAATGCCCAGAGTCACATCTGAAACTTCAGTTGTGAGAAGTCATTTCTGGAAATTAGCCATCATCACCCATGAAAGTCGGAGACTGGCAGGCAAGAAGTAGAAGGCTGCAAGGCAGGATCAAGGGTCAGCAGTGATGCAGCCAAGGAGGCACAATGATGAGGGACGGTGGAGATATCAAGGGAAATTACTTTGGTCATAGGTCAGGATCAGCCTCAACTGAACATCTGGCAAGGACAGTTGCTGCTCTAGACAGCCTCAGGCCCTTGGGTACTGATCCTCAGGCAAAGCAGTATGGTATGTTCTCTGAAAGAAGCTTGGCCTATCTAGGGAACATGGCTACTGAGATTTATGGCAAATTCTAGGATTATGATAATGTGCTAGACAGTGGTGTCATAATCAGAGCTTAAGTGCTGTTTTGTCAGCTGAAGCATATAGGAAACATACACACAAGCATACCCCCCACACACACACCTGGCTGTACTATATGGAGGGAGTGGTTCCCTTGGAAAAGGAGTCTTGTAATATGCTACTAAATTCCTAGTTCCACCCTGGCTTAAAGAGATTGTGGCTATACCACCCTTCTTTTTCTGTACTACATTCAAGAATTAGTACCTGTGAAAAACAGTATTTCTCAAGTTGGAGTTGTAAAATTTCTGGGGTTCTAATACTATACATTAAGGGGAATTATATCTTTAATAACAAATTACTAAATTTATCTTTGTGGATGGTTTTGAAATTAATTCAGGCATGACTTAGATTATCAAGATGATAACCTTTACAGTTTAAAGTTATCATTATTGTAGTATTTGCCTATATCGTTTGAGGAGATTTCTATTGTTATTTCTATTTTAAATTAAGTAAGGCTTTTCCAATAAAGTCAACTTACCGGCTTTGAATTAGTTAAAAGAGGCACCATTAGTGACCTAAATCTTGCCACTGTGTTAGTGTCAGCTTCAATTGTCCCTAGGCAATGAGCCAAACAGAGACAGACTTAATAATGTAAATCATCAATTACACCTGAATAAAGGCCAATTACATCCCAGTGTGCAGTATGAACAGATGTCACAGTAGTTCAAAGAGAGATGTGTGGTTGGAAATTTTAATGAATCCTAAGAGGAAACATTTTCCCCAAACAGACTTAAGCAAACTGGGTGTTTAATGGCTATGATTGCTGGAGAAGTCTGCTAATAGCTGTTTGTAAAAGAAACAGGGGCTGTACCTACATAGGTTGAATTTGGCTTTGCACGAGTTGGTGTCATGGTGCTAATTGTGTCTTCATCAGGGGATAAAAACTTCTAAGTCCAAGTGACAACCACAAAGTGCTGGCTTACTCTTTACTACTCAGTATGTAGCTAATGCACATTACTTGTTACTTCTCACTAATGGCTGCTGTATAGCCACTATTTGAAATGCTTCTGAAGACAGTGTGCTTTAATGTTAACCCACACTGCTTGATAAGGAAGTGATCAGTTTACTTTGTGAGGCAAACAAGTGCTGTCACTAAATGACTGATGCGTAATCTTGATTATCAGCTTGTCTGGACTTAGAATCACCTAGAAGACAAAGGTCTGAGAGCACCTGTGACTGTATTTGCAGACAGAGTAACAGAGGACAGGAGACCCACTTTAAATATAGGCAGTAGCATCTCTGCCTGGGCTCCTCGACTTGTAGAATAAGAAGGGAAGCTAAGCAACAGCCTTCATCTCTTTCTCTGGTTCCCAGCTATGGGACCAGCAGCCTCCATACCTTCCCTGGTTTTGATGCACTGTACCCTCCAACTGTAGGCTGAAACAAACTCCTCTTCCCTTAAGTTGCTCTTGTCAGGTATTTTGTCCCAGTAATATGTATGACAAGTCATTAATACAGTAAGTGTTGGAATCAGTCTCCCATTTGGAGCAACCTCTGAATGTTTTTTTTTTCCTTCTCAAAATGGCAATCTCCATCTGCTGGTTTCCTCATTAATAAGTAACAAACTTTGGCTTGTGCTCAGATTAATTTACTTAAGTAATTTTGCTTCAGTAGTCTTTCCAAGTCTCAGGAAGACAAGGAAATCTTTTTAAAAAATTGGCACCACTGAAGGCCAGTCATTACTGATCCTTCAAGTGGGTATTTTATTTCAGAAAGAAAGCAAAAAGTCCAACTTTCAATTTCTATTTCATTTTTATTTTTGTTAGTATTTTTGAGTAAATTAGTTCTTGATTCTTTCACTTCATGCATTGGTTGGTTCATTAATTCAATAGGTTTCTATCTTCAGAAAGCTATGACCTGAGGATGCCAGGCAATGGACAAAAGCACTTAAGGGTAATAAATGTGTGGACAGAAGAATATAGAGGAGAACAATTGTAGAAGAGGGTTCTATTTTGGATAAAGTGTTGGGGAGTTCTCTTGGAAGGAGTGAGCTCTCAGTAAATATTTGAATAAAGTAGGGGAGAGAGCCAAGAAAAGAGATGGGAGAAGAACATTCTAGATAAAGCAACAAACGCAGGAAAATGTGAGAATTGGAAGTGTAGCTTGGTGTTAGGTGTTGGCTAAGCATATGCAAGACCATCAGTTTGATCTATCCATCTACACACAAAAAAAATGTGTGCTTCAGTGGAAAACTATACACTGTTGAGAGCAATGATTCCCAAATGGGAGGAAGCAATTTTGTGCTCTACCCACTAGTGAGACCTGGTAATATCTGAAGAAATTTTAGGTTGTTTTGCAACTCCTTAAGCATGCTATTAGGATCTCTTGAGTAGAGGACAAAGAGACTGCTCCGCAACCTACAATGTGTAAGGCAGGCTCTTTTTTTCCACCACTGAGAATTACACAGCTCTTACTTACAACGGTGCTCAGGTCTGAAATACTGGTTTCAAGCATACACTTAGGAGTTGTTGATTATGATTCTATGGGGAGTCTGCATCCTGCACAGCCTTTGAGTGATTGGGCAGTTCTGTTAGTTGTAAATAATCGATGCAGATGCATGATAGTACCAGTCTATTGTCATGCAATGAAGTGTCCTCCTTGGAGCTTATGCTGACGTCCCTCCTCCACTGAGTAAGAGACTTTCTCTGTTATTCCAATATTCCTGATCTAGAAATAGGGCTGTTTTTTCACTTGCCTTTGAATTGGTCATAATGTTGTGTTGCTTTCCTCAATCTCAATGAGGCAACGAAAGTCCTTAATAGATGTTCATTTTACATCTGCATAAAGAGCCATGACACTACTTAAAAAAATTATCCTTAGATTGGGGAGATTGCTCAGTGGGTCACAGTGCTTGAGCTGCAAGTCTGAGGACCTGAATTCTAATTTCTGTAGTCCATGTGAAAAAGTCCAAACACGGTTGCACATGCCAGCAACTCCAGCATTCAGGGAGGGAGACAGATGTGTCTTGAAGGCTGTCTGACCAACCCACCTAGACCAGTGAGTTCCTGGTTCAGTGACAATGAGTCAATGAATGACAAAAATTGTCACCTGATGTTCTTCTCTGGCATTACCAATACACTGGGTGAGTGCACTTCTACACTCATGTGTGTGTGCAACACACATGCAAATAAATTTAAAACCTACTTTTTATCACAGTAAGTACAAAAGTTCTGAATTATGTTTAATTCCTTGTTTTATCTAAACAGACCAAATTATATGATTGCTATATACCTAGGATTTACATATAAAAGAATACTAAGAGATACCCCCATTAACTGATAGATACCTAAATGCACCCCTGTCCTTTGCACAGCTGTATGATGCTAAGTTTACCATATATACCTGCATATATAAGCAGTCTCCTTATAATGTATTTGCAGTGATATTCAGTGATAGAATTTTCATTTACTGCCAAGCTGTAATTAAAGCACTCAGGAGGTGGAAGCAGCTGAAACAGAGTTTGAAATCATCCTGTTATCAGAATTTGAAATCATCCTGCTATCTAGTGTAAGCACTTGCCTCAAAAAACAAAATCCATTTGCTGAAGATATTACTTGTAATGAAAGTATTTCTGTGTACAGCTTCAAGTTTTTCACTATTATCCATAAAACATGCTACTCTCAATTCCCTGTGGAATCCTCAAATTGGCTCTTTCAATGAATTCTGGAAATATTATGAAAGAATCAAATCTGGGAGGTTGCAGGGGAAAAACTAACCACCATTGTGTTGCTGTGGACCTTACCATTCCAGATCCGCTCTCTTGACCTTTCTTTATTCTCTTCTCTGCTACCTTCCTTAAAAGTTAGCCCTGATAGGCTGTCGGTAGCACACACCTTTAATCCCAGCACTCTGAAGGCAGAGACCAGCAGATCTCTGTAAATTTGAGGCTGAGCAAATTCCAGGATAGCCAGGGCTACACAGAGAAATCCTGTCTTGAATAGAAAAGCAAAAAAAAGGGCAGTTAGCCTACAAGGAATGCTACTAAGAGGCTAGGAAAGGAAGAGAGTAAAATCAGGATCTTCTATACCCTGCCTCCAATTCTTTCCTGGAACTGGCTCTCCATTGAAGGTCTATGGCTTTTTGTAAGTGAATTTTTTTCTGTGTGACTCCTTCCTTCCATCCTTTTATATTCTCAGTCTTATCTCATTCCTACGGTCCTACAAATGGCAAGAGCTACCCAGCACCAGGTTCTCTGAAACTCTGAAAGCTTTATAAATGATCTTTATGTAAGTAGACTTTTGTCTGGGTTTTGAGCAATTGTTTATCTCTGCACGGTCCGTAAAACTATAAACTATAATTCCATTTTCACTTCTAAATCTACTTTGAATATAATTATCTTTCTAGACCTGCAACCCCTGTTAAAAGCAACTCAAGAATATGAACTGTCTTCAGGCAGACTGTTGCAGTTCAAATGATACCCAGCAAACCAAAGTGCTAGCTATGAACCTGGTCATTCAGTCATTTGCTCAGTGGGTGCACAGTGAGCCCTGCTTTGCTACAAACAATTCCAGGTAGTAGTAGGAAGGAAGGACCTATCATCTCTGCACTTTGTTGCTCACACACACATTTGGACATTCTTCTGCACTCCCAGATAGGGGAAGTGATGAGTATACTAGGCATTATATGCAAGGAATTGCTTTGGAAATATAGGTCAAGACACATAGGTAAATATTTTGCTCTCTGGCCTCAAAGACATTTCATGTTTGAGTTTAGTCAAAACAGATCTTCTGATCATGAGTAACAGAAACTCAACTGAAACTGGTTTAGAGTCCAGAAGAGTTTAAACTGTCATGAGCAAATGGAAAGTGTAATGATCAATTTGAATTTGGATAGTTGCCGAGCCCAATGACACTGGCTTTATCACAAAAGAGCTGTCATTTCTGTATCTCTTTGATTTTGTCTATATGTTGACTCCATACTCAAACTCCTACAGGGAGTTAGAACTCCGGACTTCAGACTTGCTTCTTTCAGGTATAAGATTAAACAGGAAAGGAGAAGGAATCTTCTCCACAAATCCTCATTCTCATAAGCTTAACTTGATCATCAACTCATGTCTGTAGCAAGGACTACAGGCAGGAAATGAGAGAAAGATGAAAAACAACACTTATTGAGAACCTAATATTTTTCTGTCATGATTCTAAGCATGTTTCCCATGCGGTTATTACTGTGTACATTTTACAGAAGAAGTAAGTAAATATATAAACACCACACTCCAGAGCAAAGTAGTAAAAAGGAAAAGCAGAGGTCTGACCTAGGTGGTCTTGCTTCAGTCCCGAACAGAAACCATTACAGTTTTTGTGATTCAGAGCCTCACACCTTCTGATGGACCTAAGTAGAGTCAACTGCCATACATCTCAATGGACTAGGAGTAGCAGAATACTGTGTTCTTTATGGTTAAAATCCCACTCCCATTTTTTTAATTATGGAGTGAAGACTGTGTCTAGGACAGAGGAAGCACTGAGAACAGGTTATTTTCTGCCATAAGCAATCCTGTGTATGAAACACCAAAAAGGCAGAGTGCAGAAAATCTGTTAGGAAAGCCAAGGAATATGGAGAGTGACAAGACAAACCACAAACACAGTAGTCAGAAACAGCCAACACAGCAGGGACCTCTGGGAGAATTAGTGACATCAGCCCACAAATGCCAAGCCTGAGGAACTAGTTCTGAGACTTGAGAATTCTTCAGCAATGTCAACAGGCAATGCTGCAAGCAGAACTCAGGCCATTGCTTAATTAAAAGAAGCCTTGGTTTGGCTTTAATGGATACAGGAAAGGCTGAAGACAAATATTGAGTTTCTAGATTGGAGGAATGAGTAATACAGAGGCACAGATGGTAAGGAAACATTTTCTTAATTGGAAAAAGATGAGTTTTTTAACGCATTCAAGGACTAGCTTCTGACAGCACCCCTGCTTTTCTTCCAACTATACTTTGGATATAGAGTGCAAATAAGCTCCATGCTTCAGAAATGAAGAGATTGAGCATTAATATTCAGAGTTTATGGTAGAAGAAGACTTTGCAATGATGCTGTGAGATGCATTTTCTGTTCAGAAGTAGGTGATTTTCTCCATCAAGCATCTCTGAGATCTTTCCTCTGGAGGTATACACAAACACTCTTAGCCACCAGAGCCAAGAATGCTAGCACTAAGAGAATTCAGACATAAGTATAGAAGTGCATTGGGCAACTATTCTACACATCAATAGGGAAGCCTTCAGAACTTTCAGTGATTAGATCACAGAACAGATGTCAGATAGTATTTGTCTGTTTTAGGTTCTAAAAGGGGAGCAGAAGAAGGGCTGTAGAAGTTTCAGAGCAGCAGTTCCACTCCTAGTTTCACTTAGAGTCATCATGGACACTTGAAGAAACTCCAAAGGCTAAGCCCAATCTAAACCAGTTGAAACAGCATCTTTAAGAGCAGGCATCCAGAGTTTGGTGTTCTTAGAAATTCTCTGGGTGATTTTAACATACAGCCTATATGAAAATCTCATCTCTGTGATAGATATATACATATGCACACACACACACACACACACACACACACACACACAGTAAGTTGCATAGCATTTTCCATACTATGTAAGTTTCACTCACAACAAAGCATAATATGCAGAAATTCCAGTTACCATTTTTAACGGCAGCATGTCCTGCAGATGTTAATACTTAAGGATATGTAGGCTCAGTGTAATTTACTGACTTTGAATCTCTTGCTTTGCATGCCTAGAGTGTCAAAAGTGGTGCATATTGCTTTGTCTTACCCTTGGACTGTCTTGCAGTCATGTGGTTCATTTTGCTGTGGGGATAATATTTGTTTCTTAATAGAGATAGATACCTGGAAATGCAAAAGGCCAGGTACAATCTTACATGAAAATTTTAGTTAGGCTATAAGGAGAAAAGAAATGTATCTTATGAGAACTTACCATGGAATGAGCTTCAAAATTAATGAGAAATGAAAGGGGGAAATGAACTCCTTACTGAATGAAAATAATTCTTTTTGACATCAAGGCATTTGATGGAAATGTTTTTCATCGAAATAAAATATGAATACCATGGTGGAGTATACATGTTTGCAAAATATATGCACATCATACACACAATCTTCCAAAAATTGGATCAGTCAAAACTCAGGATTTTTATACGTAAACTGAGAGAAAGTAAAAGCCTCCTCAGAATGTGGTAATATTAGTGGGAAGCCAGAAATGCTTCTATGTGCCTATATTTACATTTCTTTCAGTTTTCCTCTCTTATTCCATGTTTCGGCTTGATTTTATTATGCTTAATTATGACTATATAGATAGATGACCCTTGATTATAAAGGGGTTATATCCTCAATAAACTCATCACAAGATGAAAACAGTATATCAAAAATGCACCAAAGAGGCTGCACAGAGACAGCTCAGTGGTTAAGTGTGCTTGCTGCCTGTATTAGTCAGTGTTCTCTAGAGACACAGAACTTATGGGATTAATTTCTCTCTCTCTCTCTCTCTCTCTCTCTCTCTCTCTCTCTCTCTCTCTCTCTCTCTCGATTTATTGGAATGACTTAGAGGCTTCAGTCCAGCTAATTCAACAATGGCTAAGTTGTGAATGGAAAGCCCAAGAGTCTAGGAGTTTCTCAGTCCCACAAGGCTGGATGTCTCAAATGATCTTTTGTAATACACTGGAATCCCAAGGACGTAGGCTCCAATGCCAGTGAAGGAATTTAAATGTGCTAGCAAGGTGAGACCAAGCAGGCAAAGAGCAAAAGCTTTCTTCTTCTATAATCTTATACAGACTTCCAGCAGAAATTATGACCCATATTAAAGGAATGTTTTTCTGCCTCAAGATTTGGATTAAAGGCATGTTTCTTCCCACCTCCAGACCCCAATTAAAGACCTGTGTCTTCCAGCTTTAAGATCCAGATCAATGGTGTGTGTGTTCCTACCTCCAAGTTCTGCACTAGAAATGGATCTGCCCACTTCTAACCAAGCAGAAAAATCTCTCACAGGTGTTACATCCATTTCTGGATTGTAGTTCATTCCAAATATAGCCAAGTTGACAACCAAGAAGCCATCTCACTGCTCTTGAAAGGGAACCAAGTTTGGTTTCTAGCACTGACAGACTATAACTTTAGTTCCAGAGGACAAGGCATCCTCTTTTGTCCTCTATCAGTTCCTGCACACGTGTGTGTATGCATATTCACACATATATACATACATAGATAATAAAACTATAATATTCACACATATGTACATAAATAACAAAACTGTATCTTTTAAAACAAATGCACCAAATATATGATACCCCTTAATATCTGAGTTTAGTTAAAAATAGCTCCCTCCCAATTGTTCCTCCTCATGGTCATGTGACTGAAGCTCCTTGACATAATCACAAAAGAGAAACATTTTGCATACCCTGAGCCCAGGAAAGCATCTTTAAAATACTTTCTACCGAGTGTGTATTTACTTTTGCATCTTTGTGAAGCCAGAATCATACGTCAAATCACTGTCAGTCAGGAACTATCTCTACTGGTATTTTTAAAAATGCATTGTACCTTTTTTTCTTTTGCAGATTTATTTTAAATTACATGTATTTGTGTGTTGTATACTATATATGCAGGTACTCCTGAAGGTCAGAGGAGGGGGTCAGATACCCTACAACTGAGATTGCAAGCAGTTGTGAGCCAGCCAACGTGGGTATTTGGGATCAAACTGGGGTCCTCTAGAAGAGCAACAAGTGCTGTTAACCACTGAGATATCTTTCTATTCCTTGAGTTTTATCTTCATAGAATGGATTAAAAGAAGACATATTCACTGGTTCTACTGGTATCATGGAAAATAAGTCACTTAATAATAGAAGGAGTCAAGCATGCTATTCAAGGGACAGGGTATGTAATACAGGACCAAAGGCTCCACAAATCATTCAGGTCACTATCTGAAACAAATGAAAAGTCACACACACTTCAAAACTACAATTTACATGTGTACATTGAAGGTTTGGAAGTTGTAGCCAAGGAATTTAGATTACACAAGATGGCCTTTCTTTTGACACAAATTGCAAATTTTGAAGGAGAGGAGGGGGTCTTTTAAATTTCCCTGAGATTCAACAGTATACTAAGAAGACTCATGGAATTCACCAAAAGCTTCTTTAACTATGGTTATTGTTTATTTCAATGAAAGGATACTTACTAAAATCAGTCAAGGGAGGATATACACAAGAAGGATCAGGAAAAGTAGAAATGCCTACAGAGCATCCAGCATCTTCTGTGGAGTCCTAGACAGCATTACTTTCCTGGGTCAATGTGGGGCATTTGTATGAATGTTGCTAATGAGATAAGCTCACCTGAGCCTTTGTGCCTTTTGTGACATACTTGTGTATGTGCATAGGTGTATGCAAAGAAGTATATACATATGCATATGGAGGCCATAGGAAAACTGAGAGTGTTGTCTTCAGGAATGTTGTTCCCCTTATTTAAGTCAGGGTTTCTCATTGATCTGGAGCTCACCAGCTAGGCAAGAATAGCTGGCCAGTTAGTCTCAGAGATATCTCCCTGTTACTGCCTTCCTACTGCTGGTATTACCAATATGCCCAGTAGTTTTACATGGTTTCTTTGGATAAAATCTTTACTGACTATGTTATCTCCCCAGTGCATTTATTGAATTCTCATAAAGTATGATGCCTAGAGTAAAGGCTATCATAGGTATTACTCAGGCTTGGGTTATATCATTCAATCCTGTGTGGCAGCCAAAGTTTCTTTTGAATATTACATGAGACAATGGGAGGTTGAGTAATTTGACAAGGACTCATAGACATTGATAGAGTCAAATTCCAGTCTTTATGGGGCAGCCTCCAAGTTCTTTTCTTATAACCACGGGATTTTTCTTCTTGTTAGTAAGCTTTGGATGAAATAATCCAGTCCAAGAGGTTGCAATAAGAAAATATATTTGAGAGACTGAAGAAATGACTCATCAGGGAGTTCCCGCTGTGCAAGAATGAGGATATGAGTTCAAATCTCTAGCACTCACATAAAAAGCTGAGTACAGCACCATGTGATTATAATCTCAGCTCTGTAAAGGGAGAGATAGAAGGATTACTGGGGTTCCCTGGTTGACAGCTTTGCCTCAGGTTTATTAAGAGATCCTGTCTTAAGGGAATAAGATGGGGATTGATAGAGCAGGATACCTGTCTCTGGCCTTGATGCACATACATAGGCACAGGCATCCATTCACATCCGTGTGGATACACTACGTATACACACTCACATAAACACATATATATGAACATATATAGAGAAATGGAAGGCATGAATATATTGGAATGATTAAAATGGCACTAATTCTATTAGCACTCAAATGGAAAGAAGATGGTTTGTCACTAATTACTTTTGCTAGGACAACACAGAAAGACATTCAACACTGAAATAGCAGGCTTGTTGGGTGGGTGGGGAAAATTAAGGCAAGGGAATTCATTTTTCCTATGCTGTTGGCATTAGGTCTTAAGCATTACAGAAATTGAAATCTAATCTGTCTTGTATAGGAACATAGTAAACAATTGTCTGCCTCCAATTTGAAAATTTCAATATTGTAACTGTCACCTACGAAACCTCTGCAGGGAGATTATGGGAATTAGCAGTGTGATTTGAAAGCGCTTCTAGCTATTGCTCATAAAGTGAGGAGTAAGAATGAAATGTTCTTAGAGTAACTAGTAAATATGCATGCTACTCTAAAGCAAATTTGCTCCACTAATGGGGGGGCTGGTGAAATGATTTTGTTGGAGTGTCCTTTTGAATGTCATCTGAATAATACATGATTTGGGTACTTTTATTGTCTGCAAAGTGTCCTCCACCACTGGGAATCTGAGAGTTTTAAAGGACTGCTGTGTTTTCTGTTTCTCAAATGAAGTAGTGTGAAGGGGCAGGCTGCTGAGTTGAGTATCCAAATAAAAAGAGAAAGAGAGAGATTAGAAGTGTAGAAGATTCATATTTTATTTAAGTGATACTTGAGGGCATGATAGAAATGCTATTAGAGCATAATATTGACTCCTTGTATGAGGATGTTCTTTTCCTCCTAAAGAACACATCAAAATCAGTCTATAATGACCTTCTCTTCTCATACCTAAATGACAGACTGTTCTTGAAATATGCCAGCATCATTCTAATGAATATGACTGTGTGTCAATGTGAAATAATGTCAGTCTAGGTTTTGCTGTGACTTGTAGCTGGTTTTAAAATTATCTATCTTCAGATATCAATTATTTGTTCATAAAAGCATCTTATCAATAAAAACATCAAAAATGGAATGTACGTATGCAAGTAAAATGCTTGCTCTGATAAGAATATAAATGTTATGTTACTTAACTTGTCCTACTTTCTTCAGTAGTTTCACTCCTGAGAGTCTATGCCCTATATATACTGGTAGAAATAAGAAAAGACCTGCACAAAAATTCACTGCCACTATAATTATAATATGAAAAGATTCCTGTGGAGCTGAAGAGATGGCTCAGTCGTTAAAAGTTCATACTGCTCTTGCAGAGGATACAAGTTTGGTTCCCAGCACCCATGCCAAGAGGTTCACAACCACTTGAAATGCCAGCTCCTGAGGATCAGTGTCTCTCCTCTGGACAGACTGGACACAGACACTTCACCCCCTCTTAAAATAATACTAAATATTTATAAAATTTAGCCAAAACTCAAAAAAGCCCTAAATGCTCCTCACTAGGAGATTGTGTGGATAGACTAGGGTCCACCCACACACCAGAATAGTGTAGCTGTGATAAAGAATGTGAAACTGTTCTGAATATTGCTTTGCAATGATTTCCAGGATGCATTATTAAGTGAAAAAATCAAAGCTTGAAAATTATGTCTGCTATTCTACTAGTTAATTTAGAAATATGAGCTTATCTGTATATATTTATTTATAATAAGAAAACAGTGAAAGGCTAGACAAAGCTTAAAAGAAGAGAAAGGGGGCAGAAGAGATGGCTCAGTGGGTAAAGTACTTGATGTACAAGAGTGAGGACCTGAGTTCAGATCCTACATATCTGTGTGAAAGCTGGGCCTGGTGGTATAAGTACATAAACCCAGTGCTGGGGGCTGGAGACAGGCAGCTCCTTAGAGCACACTGGCAGCCACCCTAGCTGACACAATGAGCCCCAGACACAGTGAAAGGTCCTGTATCAAAATAGAAACAACAATATAAATAGGCACAGAAGCAATTGAGGAAGACATTCTGATGTCAACTTTTGGTTTCCCCATGCACCCGCAAGGGTGAATACACAGCTGCACACCACACACACACACACACATGTGAATGCACACACACATATGCACACATGTAAGCCACATGAATACACACAATCTACACACTATATACACTTTGGCATGCAAACACATTTACCACACACATTTGCATCTGTATATACATGTGCACACATAAAGAATACAGAGAAGCAGAAAGAGGAAGAGAAGAAACAGTATAGTAGGGGATAAAATGTAGATTAGACTTCTGGGATTGAGCTTGTGTTTGCATAATTAATAGAAATTAAATTTAAAACAATGACTATATGAGTATAAGGTTGCTCATTGGGTTATGAGGATGTTGTGTAATTAGCTAACCTGAAGTCAGCTTCACTAGGATGAATCCAAGCAGGCTCTCATTCCCTCTGAGGGCTCTTTGGTAGAAACCTGTTCCTTGCTTTTTTTTTTAATTTCCAAGCTGTGGATCTTGGCTTCTGGCCTCCTTATTCCATCTTCAAAGCCAGCAATACATCATCTTCATTTCTCTCTATTGCCAGTACCACTCTACTTTCTGTTTAGAATCTTCCTCTGTCTTCATTTTATAAGGACACTGTGGTTACATGTAGAATTCATCAGGTTGTTCCAGGATCATCACTCTCGCATGGTCCTTAGCTTCACTGAAAGGAGTTTTTGTTTTGTTTTGTTTTGTTTACATATAAGATAATAACTTCATGTTGAAGAAATTATGATCCTTTATCATTAGACAGCATTATTTCAGTATACTATGCTTGCAGATCGAATCATCTCTGGGAAGAGCAAGGGGTCCTAAGTTTGTGGGGCATCTTCTGTTGGATGTAGGATTGCCAGTTGTCCAACCACTTATATTTGTCTTCATTCCCAGACTATACCTCCGAATGTTACAAGTGATGACATTTTATTGTGTTTTCACATGAGAGAAGTGTGAAGGTGTCTTTGCAGTCCTTTTTCTAAGGGCTCTAATCTTACTCATGCAACCTCTGCTCTCATGACCCAGTCACCCTCAAAAGTTCCCACTTCATGACTGCCCTAAGTGTCATCGTAGAACCTTCATCCACTAACTGATGAAGGCAGATACAGAGATCCACAGCCAAGCACCAGTGAGTCCAGCTGAAGAGAGGGAAGAGGGATTCTATGAACAAGGGGGTGTCAAGAGCATGACAAGGAAATCCACAGAGACAGCTGCCCTCAACTACTGGGGGATCATGGACTCTAGACCAACAGCTGGGCAGCCTGCATGGGACTGAACTGGGCCTTCTGCATGTGGATGACAGTTGCATAGCCTGGTCATTTGGGGGGATTCTGGAAGTGGGACCAGGATCTATCCCTGGTGCATGAGCTGGCTTTTTGGAGCCCATTTCATATGGTGGAATGACTTGCTCAACCTCAATGCAGGGGGCAATGGAGGGATGGGTCTTGGTCCTGCCTCAACTGAATGTTCCAGGCTTTGTTGACTTTCTATGGGAGGCCTTACCCTTTCTGAGGAGTGGATGGGGGTTAAATTGAGAGTAGGTGGGGAGGAATTGGAAGAGGGGAGAGGGGGAAACTGGTTGATATGTAAAATGAATTTAAAAATTGATTAAATATTTTCTAAAACAAGAATTAACAACAACAAAAAAGTTTCCACCTTGTAATATTATCATCCTGGGGGCTAGAGATTCAACATAGGAATTTGGTAGGGATGAAGACATTCAGACCACTGCAGGACCCCAGTCAAAGTCATCAAAGAGAAAGACTGGTGGCAGGATTGAATCAGGGAAAGGGCGTTTTGAAGATGTGTTATTGAGTCAGCCTCTCCTATTGACCACTTGTCAATTGACCACTTAATGATGCAAGACCATGCTATGAGACTTAAAAGATATATCTCAGAACTGTCTGCCAGGGATACAAGGGAGATTGGCTTCTTTCTTCCTCCATCAATTCCATTAATGTGGATCTGCATACATACTCTCTACTTGGATTTACATGAAAGTCAAGAAGATTCATATAACTGGCCAAAGCTATATGTCACAGACACCTCAGAATTGATATGGAAAATGGTAAGGCCCTATCACATTGCATCTGTGTGAAGTTGCTGCCCAGTACTCAATAGAAGAACAAAACAATGTGACAGCATTCCTTGGATGTTTCATTAATTATGAAAGCACACTTCCTCTCAAATTAAGATCTATACCTACCTTGCCAAACAGTTTCTGTTAACTCATAAGTAAGATTCCATTAAAAATTGACCTCTTAGAAAATTTCCTAAGTTACTAATATAAATATATAAAATTATTTGTCCCCATGGCCAGCAGTACTCTACATAATCTCTATTAAAAAACAGCTTGACATGGCAGTTGTTGATTAACTCTTTGTCATCTTGTCTTTGTCAGGGTCTTTGTGTATAATAATGAGAGAGATGATTCAATTGAGTTGAGGCAAAGATGAGAAAATGTGGACTTTAGTCATTTGCGTAATATTCGAAAAGCTTGGTGTGAAGTGAAACTCACATTCAGCTACATCCAGGGTTTCCAGTAATGGAACTAAGTCTTCCTCTCCATTTCCTTTTCTGTTTCTTTCCCTAGCTTTTCTGTGTTCACTCCATTCTCTGCTGGAGACATAGATAGTCAAAATCCACAATGACAGTCTAAATCTTCCAGTCCCATAGCTAGTATTTAAAAATCCCATATAAATATCTGCTTCATCTGTAGCCAAATCCACTATGGGGGAGGGAGTTATGGTATACCAAGATTAGCAATTTTTCTCATTCCTTTTGTGTCACTGTAAGAAAATAGCTTTCCTTAACAGATTATAAACAACAGAAGCTTATTTCCTAGTTCTGAAGCCTGGAAGATGCTGGTTGATCCAGTATTTCATGACTGCCTATACATTGATGGTCATATTCTTTGAGACTATTCTAGTATCTTATTAAAAATAACTCAAAATCGATTTGTATAGCATGAATCAAGATTGATGATTATTTAAAAGTCATCATGTGGATACAATGCAAGCTTTTTAATCATTTGTCTAAGCACAGATATTCACTTTATCTTCTGGATTCCCTCCAATTATTTCCTACCCTTGGGTAGTCCCTGAAACAAAACTTAAGGGACTTGTGTAAGTGTAATAGTTTATTTTGAAAGTGAGAGGAAACCAGTAGGGCCCATATTACTATTACTATAGATATTTAGAACTTGTTCCTGGTAGGAAGCTCTCAGAGAATATAGGATTTTCCTTTCCAAGAGTGAAACAACAAGAACATTCATTCTACTTCCTACTAGTGATTGGCTGTGGGCTAACATAGGGAACATTTGCTGCTCATTACTTTTCCACCATACTAACGAAGGTTTCAGCAACAATCCCAGGCACAGAAATTCAGTCACTGAAATTAGGGGTGGTGGCTGATGCCTGTAATCTCAGTAGTAGTGAGGTAGAGGCAGTAGTTTGCACAGTCTGAGGCCAGCCTGGGATACATAGAAAACCCTGTATTAAAAAAAAAGTGTAGGGTGAGAGAAAGGAAACAAATAGAAAAAGAGGAGACTGGAAAGACAGTTTAGTGATTAAGATCACATACTGCTTTTGCAGAAGAACCCAGGCAGGACCCAGAACCCAAGTCCAGAAGCCCAGCCTTCTGGGAGGCAAGCTGGTAGGTAAAAATGCAGTAAGGTGAGAACATAGAGGCTAGATTCAGGTGAAATAACCAATAATCCTTGATGTTCATATGTTTATACATAACCTACTTAATTGCATAGAGAGAACTAACAAGATAGTGATGCATTATAAAAGTTTATCTCATATGCTGACAGGGTCTGTGACATTCCGAGATCTGTCAATCCAGGAAAGCCAATGGTGTAATTCAGTCTACTTCTAAAGACCTGGAAATTGGGACAGAAAATGCTTTAGTCTTGTCTGAGGGCAGGAAAAGACTGATATTCTAGCACAAGTAGTCAAACTGGGAGACTGAATTATATTGTGATCTTTTGTTCTATTTAGGTGTTTGTGAATTTTTCTGAACAAATGTCTGTTCACCTAAGACAAGATACCAACAACAGAAACCCCAAGTACAGCTTTATGAACCAGTGTGCTTACTTTGGATTACATACAGGAATATTGATAACTTATGAGTGGTTACACTACGAATAAAATTTCTCAGCAACTGTTGACTATAAATCCTGGAGAAAGGATCTAATTGCCCTTTTTCCCTAGCAACCATTAACTTTCAATATATAATCACAAGGCCCCTCCTGTCCACCATGAGGGAGAATTAAGGGCCCAGTCTTGTACATGACTCCTGTGGGTAATCACAGATGCTGACAGTCACAGAGGGTAATGGCCATGTTATATCTCCATACAATATTCCACAACACAGTCCTTTAAGTGATTGGGTAAGGACATAGATATGGTGAAAGGCCATCTACTTCACAGAATCCATGATTCCAATGCTAACCTCCTCTGCCCTCACTAAGACTAATGTTTTAGCCAGATATCTGAGCACTCTTGTAACCATGGTAAGTTGACATCCAAACTTGAACATTATACTTGGTTGAAACACATTATTTATATTAATTTCAACAAATGCTATGTGCTTACTTTTGAAAGTAACATGGTTCACAGTTTCACAAGCACATTTAAAAGTGTTCTTTCCCTCTACTTTCATTTGAACAAAGAACTGGAACCTTTAAACAATTTTTGTCAGTGTGATATTACATGACATCTTGTTACTTCCACAGTTTTGTCCTAATAGTTTTCTTTTTTGACCAAGTGAATTAACTCTCCCAGAAATAAATAATTCTTTCAACTCCTCAGGATTCCTTTTAGTTGATTATTCTTTTTTCCATTATGTCAATATTTTGTGCATTAATTATACTGACTCACTGTCTATTCTTTGTGCTGCATATAGTTTTCCACATCTATTATTTGTCTATCAAAGTTTTACTAACTTTTTCTGTGATGTAGAAGTTATTTATGGAATGTTGACTGAAATACTTTATTTTGTAAATCAAAGTTGTCAAGACCCACTACTATTTACTGCTACAAAATAGGAAAAATACTACCTACTTAAGCTTTCTCGTGGCCTTGTATATATATTAGTTTACACTTGTAGAAGAAACATTTTCTGTTACTTAATATTGATGGAATAATTGTGTGGCATATTGAAGAATACTGGGTTTTGTTAGCATTGTCTTCTTGTCTCTCTTAGTTTTTCTTCTGTTAAATTATATATAGCTACAAGCTTAGAATCAGCTAGTATTCAGAGTCCACAGGAAGTTTTTGACAGCTTGATACCAGACTCTTTAATGATACCACAGCATGAATTGGTCACAGTGGCCTTTCATACCTTGGAAATGTCTCTCATCTTTTCCAAGAAATTTCACAGTTTCTTTATTCTCTGTTGTTGGCCTTGGTATTGAGACTCAATATTTTACCACATGTCTGAAGCACAAAATGTAAGGCAGAATCACCTGCTTGTGAGCATCTTTGTTTCTGGAGCCATAGGTACTGGGTTTGTGAGAAGGGCAGAGTTCCTGGATAATCCTGTAGTGAAGATGGCTATGTGCTTTTCTAATAACAACCATGTGCTAATATTGCTTCACAACCTCAATAAATGCTTGCTGAATTCTTTACAGCATGACCTCTGTGTGTGATTTTATTTATTGAAACTTCTTTTATTCATATAAACTTATTTTTATTTTAACTTTAACTTTTTATTTTAACTTTTTAAAGTTAATTTGTTAACATCCTAGCATTATGCTGACCCTGCCCCCCTCTCAACCAACATGATGCAACTACCTGCCTTCAGGCAAATACTTAGCCAGCTCAGGGTCTCAGAGGCCACATGTCACTATGCCATGGTTTGCATGGCTACCTCATGTATTGTATGGCTGCATGTGCAAAGTTTCCCTTTTAAGCAAGCTCATCCACCGGTCCACCCCTTTCTCATTTCCTCTCTAGGTTGACCTCAC
The DNA here is from genome assembly GCF_003668045.3 of Cricetulus griseus. Lineage (NCBI taxonomy): Eukaryota > Metazoa > Chordata > Mammalia > Rodentia > Cricetidae > Cricetulus > Cricetulus griseus. The sequence continues at coordinate 99,851,311 of NC_048604.1, forward strand.
AAGTTCTTCCTATCACCTCTACCCCTGTCCTTTTCCTAATAAGCTTCCTCTCCGCTGCTGCCACCAAACAACAGCAAGCCCCCTGTGTATGTCAGCCCCCCATGGCATATCAATTTGCACTAAGACTAGGCACCTTCTCCCCTATTAAGGTTGGACTAGGCAACCCAGTAGGATGGAAGGATCGCAAAAGTGGGTAACAGAGTCAGAGATAGCTCCTGCTCCCACTGATAGGAGTCCCACAAGAAGATGAAGCTATACAATTGTAATGTATGTGGAGAGGGTCTAGATCAGTCCCATGCAGGAGGCTACCTGGTTGGCAGTTCAGTCTCTGTGAGTCCCTGTGAGCCAGGTTAGTTGATTCTGTGTGTTTTCTGGTGGTGTCCTTGGTCCCTTTGGCTACCATAATCCTTCTTCCCCCTATGGATTCTCTGAATTCTGCATAATATTTGGTTGTGGGTTTCTATATCTGTTTCCACCAGTTGCTTGGTGAAGCCTCTCTGATGACAATTGAGCTACAGTGATCCATGACTATAGCAGAATATTATTAGGACTCATAATTGACTTTTTCTCTTTTTTTGCAACTCATGTTTGGCTCTGTCCTGGGTCTCTGGAATGTCCAACCTCTGGGTTCTGGCCCCCCAGGCAGTGCCAGGGATGGGCTCTCTCTCATGATATGGGTCTCAAGCTAGATCAGTCATTGATTAGCCACTCCCATAACTTCTCCATCACCTTTGTTCCACACATCTTGTAGGCAGGGAAAATTGTAGGTCGAAGGTTACATGGCTGGGTTGGTGTCCTAATCTCTCCACTAAAAGTCAGGCCTGGTTACAGGATCTAGCCAGTTCAGACACCATGTACCCAATGGCTAGGTTTCCCTCATCGATTCTGGGAGTTTCCATTGCTCTAGGTTCCTAACTCATCCCCAAGATGCCCCCAATTCCAGTTGTGTCTTCTAGTACTCTTTCCCTCCATCCTCCCACCACCCAATCCTTCCTGTCTCCATGCCCATCCAAACTTCTCCCCACTGTCTACCTGTGATGTCTATTCTATTTCCCATTCACAGTGAGATTCATGTGTCCCCACTTGAGCTCTCCTTGTCACTCTTAGCATCTCTGTGTCTGCGGATTGTAGCATGATTATCTTTTACTTAACATCTACTATCACTTATGAGTGAGTACATACCATGTTTGTCTTTCTGGATCTGGGTTACCTCACTCAGGATGTTTTTTTTCTAGTTCCATCCATTTGCCAGCAAATTTCACGATGTCATTGTTTTTAACAGATGAGTAATACGCCGTTGTATAAATGTACCACAATTTTTTAAATCCATTTTTCAGTTGATGGACATCTAAGTTGTTTCCAGTTTCTCACCATTATAAATAAAGCTTTTATGAACATAGTTGAGAAAGTGTCTTCAAAATATGGTAGTGCCCTTTAAGTATATGCCCAGGAGTGCTAGAGCTAGATCTTGAGAAACTTTTTAGAAACAATATTGTATTAATTTTTGAGAATTTTATACAATGTACTTTGATCATCATTATCCTCTGACTCTCTCAACTCTTCTCAGATCTACCCCCACCTTCCTCCCCACCCAACTTCATCTTCTTTCTTTAAAAAAATAAATCATTGTTGGAGTCCAGCTCCAGCAGGGTTCTTGTGCCCCAGGAAGGATGTGAGAAGTCGGCGAAAAATGAGGAGTCTGACCACCCATTGTCTTTCAAACTGATGGTCCCCACTAGCTCAGGCCGTCTTCATTTATATAGGTTCTAATGCATTCAAGCATGAGCAGTTCCAAATCATTTATTTCTCTTTAATCATTTTCCAAGAATCATTAACATTTAGTTTTTCTTCTTCTTTCCCACTCCCTTGAAGTCATTGACCTTCACCCCATATCACTATATAGCAAGCCAAATGTTTATATCTACCTAGGTACATCTTATTCATAATGTGCCCTAGCCAGCAGAAAACATGCAGTTACAAAGTAAGAGATTTGAGCCCTGTGATTAATTCTTAACAATATGAAAACAAATGAGTGTACTGGGATGTCTAGAATATCATTTTCAGGTGTATACCAGTTTCTAATGAACTTGTATGGCACCTTTATTATGTGGATTGCAGTTATAATCCTATTCTTTATAAGTTCTCAAAATAATAATGATTAATACCTAACTCTTTAACTATTGAGACTAGTTTCTTTACTCTTCCTGGCAATTTTTACATGTACTTTTCTTTAAGAGGATCTAGGGGTTTTAGATTCCTTTATTGATACTTTTGATATTGGAAAAGTATCTGAATGTCCATGTCCTGGTGCTAGAGAAATGTGTGACCTTTCATATCCAAACTCTTTTTCCTTCTGTGTTCCTATAAGATTTTTAATGTCGTCTTTTAAGAATCCCTTTTCTTGGTTCTTAAGTTCTTTGGAATATATTTATCTCTTTTTGGTATTGAATAAGCAATAATCATTAACCCTAATGAGTTCCTCCTGCTTATTAAGGATGACAGCAAAGGTATCCAGGGACAACTGGAGAAACTGGTTTTTTTTGTAACAGATCAAAGAATCTTAATTTTTTATAAAGACTTTTGTTCCCAGTAAACTCAGGCACAATCATGAATAACAAGGGAAAACCAAGAGTTACCATAAGATTAAGCATAGGAAAAGTTAGAGAAGCCCGAAGCCCATGAGCTCCCTAAGGTCAGCATAGGAGCTTCCTGCAACTGAATCCTCCAGAGGGACCTGGAGGCAGAACAAAGCATCCAGCATCAACTGCCATTCCTGTCTTTCCCCAGCACCCTCTTCGAGAGAGGAGAGGATAGAGACTTGAACCCATACTCACCAGTTCCCACTGGAAGAAGAGATGGGAAGACAAGTGTAAGAATACATCCAACAACAGAAAGACTTATATGACACCACCAGAGTCTAGGGACTCTATACCAGCAAGACCTGAACATCCCATCACAGATGAAGCAGAAGAGAATGACCTTAAAAGGAACTTCATGAAAATGATAGAGGCCCTCAAAGAGGATATGAGAAAATCCCTTAAAGAAATAGAAGAAAAAACAACCCAAAAATTGTAAGAAATCAACAAATTGCTTAAACAAAGCAAGGAAAGCCAAGAAAAAAATCAAACAGATGAAGGAAACAATTCAAACAGTCCAAGATATGAAAACTAAAATAGAGACAATAAAGAAAACATAAACTGTGGAAATGTTGGAAATAGAAAAGCTGGGTAAACACTCAGAAACTACAGATGCAAGCATAACCAACAAAACACAAGAGATAAAAGAGAGAATCTCAGGCACTGAAGATAAACTAGAGGAAATAGATTCATCAACAAAAGAATATCTTAAATCCAACAAATCCTTAACACAAAATATCCAGGAAATATAGGACACCGTGAAAAGACCAAATGTAGGAGTAATAGGTATAGAGGAAGGCAAAGAAGCCCAGCTTAAAGGTACAGGAAACATACTCAACAAAATCATAGAAGAAAACTTTCTCAACCTAAGAATATGCCTATGAAAGTACAAGAAGCTTACTGAACACCAAATAGACTGGACCAAAAAAAGTCCCCTTGCCACATAATAATCAAAACACCAAAAATACATAATAAAGAATATTAAGAGTAGAAAAGAAAAAAGGCCAAGTAACATATAAAGCAGACCTATTAGAATTATACCTGACTTCTCCATGGAAACTCTGAAAGCCAGAAGGTCCTGGATAGATGTTCTACAAACACTCAGAGACCATGGATGACAGCCCAGACTACTATACCCAGAAAAACTCTCAATCACTATAGATGGAGAAAAGAAGATATTCCATGACAAAACCAGATTTATACAATACATATCCACAAATCCAGCCCTACAAAAAGTTCTAGAAGCAAAACTCCAACCCAGGGAAGTTAACTAAACTCACAAAAACATAGGCAATAGATAATCTCACTTTACCAAAAGACAGAAATAGGGAAAAACTCACACAGAATACCACCACCAAAACCAAATCTTAAAAAAAAAACAAGAATCAACAATCAATGGTCATTAATATCCCTCAATATCAATGGTCTTAACTCACCTATAAAAAGACACAGGCTAACAGAATGGATACGAAGACAGAATCCATCCTTCTGCTGCATACAAGAAACACGCCTTACTTTCAAAGACAGGCATTATATCAGAGTTAAGGGTTGGGAAAAGATTTTCCAATCAAATGCCCCTAAGATGCAAGCTGGTGTAGCTATCCTAATATCTATCAAATTAGATTTCAAACTAAAATTAATCAAAAGAGACGAAGAAGCTCATTTCATATTCATCACAGGAAAAATCCATCAAGATGAAGTCCCAATTCTCAACATCTATGCACCTAATACAAAGGCACCAACGTTCCTAAGAGAACCCTTACTAAAACTCAAATCACACATTAAACCTCACACACTTATAGTGGGAGACTTTAACACCCCACTCTCACCACTGGACAGGACTACCAGAGAGAAACTAAACACAAAGGAACTAACAGAAGTTATGACCCATTTGGGTTGAACAGATATCTATAGAACATTCCATCCAAACACAAAAGAATATACCTTCTTCTCAGCATCACATGGAAACGTCTATAAAATCAACCATATACTCAGCAATAAGGCAAACCTCAACAGATATAAAAAAAAATGTAATAACCCCTGTATCTTATCACACCACCATGGCTTAAAATTAGAATTCAGCAACAACACAAATTGCAGAACCACTACAAAGTCATGGAAATTTAACAATGCTCAACTGCCTCACTCCTGGGTAAAGGAAGAAATAAAGAAAGCAATCAAAGACTTCCTAGAATTCAATGAAAATGAAGGCACAACATAACGAAACCTATGGGACACTCTGCAGTGCAAAGAGGAAAGTTCATAGTGCTAAGTGCCCACATGAAGAAACTGGAGAATAGCCACACTAGAGAATTAACAGAACACCTGGACCCTCCAAAACAAAATGAAGCAAACTTACCCAGGAGGGGTACATGCCAGGAAATAATCAAATTGAGAACTGAAATCAATAAAGTACAAACAAAGAAAACAATACAAAGAGACAATGAGACAAAGAGTTGGTTCTTTGAAAAAAAAAAAAAACAAACAAACAAGATAGACAAACCTTTAACCATCCTAACCAAAAGGCAGAGAGAGAACATGTAAATTCACAAAATTAGAAATGAAAAGAGGTACATATCAACAGACACAGGGGAAGTCCAGAGCATCATCAGGTCATACTTTAAAAAATTGTACTCCACAAAATTGGAAAATTTAAAGGAAATGAACAATTTTCTGGATAGATGTCACTTACCAAATTTAAATCAACAACAGATAAGCAATTTAAATAGACCTATAACCCCTAACGAAATAGAAGCAATCATCAAAAGTCTCCCAGACAAACAAAAAAATCCCAGGGCCAGATGGGACAAGGGGGAGCGCATGGACCCCAGACTGATGGCTGGGAGGCCAGCATGGGACTGATCCAGACCCCTGAACTTGAATGTCAGTGAGGACTTTGGGAGCCCATCCCATGTGGAGGGATGCTCTGTCAGCCTGGACACATGGGGGAGGGCCTAGGCCCTGGCCAGGATGATATGACAGACTTTAGGGATCCCCCATGGAGGGCCTTACCATCCCTGGGGAGCAGAGGCGTGATAGGGTTGGGGGCTGGTGGGGGGGCGGGAGAGGAGTGGATGGAGAGGGAGCAAGGATTGACATGTGAAGCAGGCTTGTTTCTAATTTTAACTAATAAATAAGTATAGTACAGAATTAAACAGAGAATTCTCAATAGAGGAATCTAAAATGCCTGAAAGACACTTAAGAAAGTGCTCAACATCCTTAGCCATCAGGGAAATGAAAATCAAGACATCTCTGAGATACCATCTTACACCTGACAGAATGTCTAAAATCAAAAACACCAACAACAGTTTATGCTGGAGAGGATGTGGAGAAAGGGGAACACTCCTCCATTTCTAGTGGGAGTGCAAACTCATAAAGCCACTTTGGAACTCAGTATGGCTATTTCTTTGTAAAATGGAACCAGTCTACCTCAAGATTCAGCAATTCCACTCTTAGGCATATAACCAAAGGATGCACATTCACGCAACAAGGACATTTGTTCAACTATGTTCATAGCAGCATTATTTGTAATAGCCAGAACCTGGAAGCCCCTCAACTGAAGAATGAATACAGAAACTGTGCTACATTCACACAAAGGAGTACTACTCAGCGGGGAAAAAAACAACGGAATCTTGAAATTTGCAGACAAATGAATGGAACTAGAAGAAACTTTCCTAAGTGAGGTAACCCTGTCACAGAAAGACAAACATGGTATATACTCACTCATATATGGATATTAGACATAGAGAAAAGGATTACCAGCCTACAATCCACACCTCCAGAGAAGCTAGGAAACAAGGAGGACCCTAAGAGAGACATACACTGTCCCCCAGTGAAGCAGAAATGACAAGAGCCCCTGAACAAATTGGGCGTGTGGGGGAAGGGGGTGAGAGGTAGGAGAAAGAGGAGAGGAGAAGAGCTTGGGGAGGAAAACACGAGGGATCAGGAAGATTGAGTTGGAAGAGGAATACAGGAGAGCAAGAAAAGAGACACAGCAATAAAGTGAGTCACTGTAGGTTTAAAAAGAAATCTGGCACTAGGAAATTGTACAGACATCCACAAGGATGACCCCAAATAGGAACCTAAGTAATAGTGGAGAGGCTGCCTTAAATTCCTTTCCCCTATAATGAGAATGATGACTACCTTAAATGCCATCCTAGAGCCTTCATCCAGTAGCTGATGGAAACAAAAGCAGAGATCCACAGCTTAGCACTGAGCCAAACTCCTGGAATCCAGTTTCAGAGAGGGAGGGGTGACTAAAAAAGGGGTCAAGACCATGCTGGGAAAAACCACAGAAACAGCTGACCTGAGCAAGTGGGAACTCATGTACCCCAGTCTGTCAGCTGGGGAACCAACAAATGACCAAACCAGGACCCCTGAATGTGGGTGTCATCTAGGATCACTGGACAGTCTATGGGGCCTCTGGCAGTGGAACCAGGATGTATCCCTAGTGCAGGAATGGACTTTGGGATCCCATTTCCCATGGAGGGATAATCTCTTAGTCTAGATACACAGGGGAGGGCCTAGGCCCTGCCCCAAAAGACTTGACAGATCTTGATGATCCCTCATGGAAGGCCTCACCCTCCCTGGTGAGTGGATGGGGGAGAAATGGAGGGCAGGTGGGGGGCATGAGGGGATGGGAGGGAGGGACAACTGGAATTGATATGTAAAATAAGATTGTTTCTAATTTAAATAAAATTTATTTAAAAAGGCCATCATATGAGTTTACAGTATTGTATTCATAGGTCCTTGCCAAATAGATGGGATTCTCCAAAGGGCCTTGCCATCTAAGGAGCTCCATTTGCAACACACCTATGCACCATTTCCAAGGGTGACAGCATGGCTTCCACCAAACCATCAAATCTAATTTATATTACCCAACTACTCCTGGGTATAGGGCCTACCTTGAAGTGTGGTTGACCTATCCATAATCACACCTTTAAAGAAAGTGGATTCTTCCTCTCCCAACAGCTATAAAATGTAAAAAACTCCTTGGATAGAGATGGGACTTGGTGCTCACTTCCCTGTTTTCATACCAACATTTGTTTGGCATGAGGTTTAACAGTTCTTATGCATGCTGTCATGATTGCTATGAATTCATTTTTGAAATTACCCTGTTTTCTTAGTCATCTACTATCTCTGGCTCTTACAATCTTCTCCCCACCCTTACCATTATAGTCCCTGAGCCTTTGTGGAGGAGCTGAGTATGATACTGATGCCCCATGTAGGGCTGAGCATTCTGTTATATCTTATTCTCTTCGTATTGACCACTTGTGGCTGTCTATATTGTCATCTACTGATAAGAGCTGAAAAGTGCACCCATCTATACCTATGCTAGTAAATCATTAGGAGTTGTTTTAATACAATGTGAATTTAGCAGAACAATAGTAGGGGACTCTATCTTGGGTCCTATGATCTATATAGCCTCAGGTTAATAATATTTGGCCCTGATAATGACAGCAGGTATGGATTCAATCTTGTGGTGTGTGTCTTAGATCTAACCAGAAAGTGGTAGACTACTACCATAACATTTGTGTCACTATTGTACCAGTGAGAATATCTCAACAGGCTAATTGTTATTGTATTAGGCAGGGTTTACACCTGAGTAGATTGGTGATTGCTTCTCTCTTCTGGTAGCATACATAACATCTTCTAATACTATGGAAACTAGCCAATATGGAGGAATCTTTGATGCCACTACCTGTTTGATTTCTTCATGTCTCATGACAGAAGTATGTGATATCTTCAGCAATAGGGTCTTACTATAAAGTTCTGGAGGGTGACCAAGAGCAATGTCAATAACCTACAATGTTTGGTGCTCTGTGGGAACCCATTGGCCAGCAACTCAAAAGAGGAAACCTTGGAAAGTAGTCCCAAATTTTGCTTAATTCTCTTTTCCTCCCTAGTAACTTTATTATATAATTCCAATGACTCATAATTCACTCATATAATGCAAACACCTCTCAATGAGTTTTAGTATATTCTCAGTTGTATAGGCATCATTCAAATCAGTTTTAGAGCCTCTTCGGCACCCTTAATGGAAATCCCCATTGCCATTAGTAGTCACACTCTATTTCTTCTAATTCTCAGTCTTACATAACCAGCAATTAAATATAAATGAAATGTGAATGTAATATGTAATTTTGTGACTAGTTTCTTTCATTTACCATGTTTTTAAAGTTCCTTCATATTGTAGCATGTATTAGTATTTCAATCAAATTTCAGTCAAAAATATTTCGTTGAATGAATATATTGTGATTTTTCCATACTTTCACCAGTTGATAGTCATTTGAGTGATTTCTACTTTTTGTTATTATAAATATTAATGTACAAGTTTTTGTATAGACATGTTTTCATTTCTCTTGGATATATATGTATGTATGAGGAGACTTGCAGAATCATATAATTCTTCATTAGGCCCTTTAAGAAAATAACATCCCCAAAAATGTTTAAAGTGACAGTTTTGCATAAAGTAGCAGGAAGAGCAAGAAGACAAAGTTGATGTGTTTTAGGAAGCTATTAAAGTCACTATCAAAACAGATGAACACATCCCCCTTTAAATAATTTTTGAGTCTCCATCACATACCAAGTGCTGATGTAGGTGCCAGAGATAGTTCAAGAAAGGATGGAAAATAAATATAACAGGAAGTCAGTAAACCACTTGAAATAGTGAAAAGAACCAAGAAGAAAATAAAATACGATGATACATATGATGGGAGATGGTTAAGGGAAGGTAACATTAGGTAAGAAGGTCATGAGGAGACACCTTATGATCCTTAAACCTGAAAGGTCACAACATGCCTCTCTAGAACCATTCTGAAATAATCATCAGAATAACCCATCTTCATTTGACAACTCAGGAAAAAATAAAATGATAGTCAATATTCTATGCCATTAACTGTTGTTAACCAAGTGAACAATCAATTATATTTTTCAAGATTTTTCAGAATGTGAAATGAAGTGTCTTTTATATTTGTTTCTTAGGTCCTTTTTATTCTCTAGGAAATGTAATGATTACATATGATGGGTGCATGTTATTACTCCTTTATCTTCATTGTAAAGTGACTTTCATGAAGAAACCTCTGCTGTAATATCCTCACCATAACATGTCCATGACCTGTGGCTGTCAGTCTTTGACATGCCATATTTGGAAATAAAATTTTCAGCAAGGCACAGACAAAATAGACTGTTTCTGAAGTCAAATTCAGGAATTGGAAATATGACGCCTTCTCAGTATCTATTTTTGTCTAAGGGAATGGGCTATAACACCAAAATATTTTGAGTGTGCAATAGAAAGAAAAGATTAATTTTAATTTTGGTATGGTGAATGCTCACTGGTCAATTTATCCTTCAGGAGGCTGAGGTGGGAAGACTGATCTAAGTTTGAGGGCAGCCAGAGTGCTATTATGAGTCACTGCCTCACAAAGGAAACAAGAAAAGAAGATAGATTACCCATGTTTCTAGCACCAAACTTGCCCAGGATGTTTTGGTTAAAGCTGTATTCTCTCACTCCCTCAGGATGTGACACTGGATTTATATATAGAATTACCTGAAGGTTAAGACAACAAACTAAAAACTATACTATGGTGCTGTCTCTACCTGTCTCACACTTTGCCTGTTTCTATTCTCAACTCCTTATCACTAACCCCTCTCTTTCCAGAATTTGTCCCTACCAGCATTTGAGGAAACTTTGGTGGAGAACATCATTCATTCAATAATTCAACAGATATTTGTTGAGTATTCTCAGAACAGCTGTCTTCCTACATTATACTCACATTAGTAGTAATGGGAAAAGGAAATAAGTAAGTACACACTTATAAGCCATAAAAAGTGTCAGAATTGCCTAGAGGTCAAGAAAAGAACAAAATAGAAAGGAAGGTGTTGAAAGGGTGGGTGAAAATAAAGTTGGCCATGGAAGCCATGCCACCTCCTTTATTTGCTTAAAGAATCCCATTTTCCCTCCAAAATCAAGTGCCTCTATAATTCAGTGAAGGCCAGGACCAATTTCACTCCAGGAAGTATATCCTGATTAATCACAGCTGGTCTGTCTCTATTTCCAGAAATTGCTTTAGAGCTAAGACAACAATGCAGTCTTGACTGAGGAAAAGCTGACTGGACACAGTTGGTTTTTATTCCTTCCAGATCCTTTTAGATATTCTTTGAGAAGTGTTGTGTGGAGCTGTTAGAGGAGTTGGTTCTTAAAACCATGAAGTAGAAAATGAAGATGAGATAACAAAAAGATGGAAAGAAACTTGGTCAAAAAAATACCCTGGAGTCATGCCTTCTCCAAACTTCTTCTTATGTGAGATAAAATCCCCCTTATTTACGGCAGTTGAACAAGTTTGTCTCTTGCTTATCTTCTGGGCTATAGTCCAAAGCAGCCAGCCTCCTGAAGAAAGCATGTAAGCATAGATATGAACTATAGGAAGGTAATCCAGCAAGAAGAAATCTGCCCTTCAACTGCCAGTTCATCAGTGTGATCATCTTCTAGGGGACTCAGCAAAGAAAAGCACAGGCACACTTTTTGGATATAGGGTCCTAGATATCAAGGCAAGGAATTTCTTATATTTGCTACATGGAGGAATTCCAGTGCACCAGGCTGTTTATTTTGGGTCACCAACCAGCTCCCAAATCATGACACAGAGACATATTATTAGTTTTGAACTCGACCTCGATACTGTATCTTAAAACCAGACAACTGGTCGACCTCTCATTCACACACTATATAAAAAATAAATAAATAAATAAATAAAGAGTCCAACGGGACTTCTGGTCGACTAGCGGCAGTGGTCCGCCCCCCATCCTCGGGGGTGGGGATGGTCTCAGCCTTAGCTTAGCTTCTTTCTTGCTAGCTCTTGTAATACAAATGGTGCCCACGTGCTTTTATGAACTTCCACGTAAAAACTTTACAAAAACTTAAAAAGGGATTTTAGAAACAAAAAGAACAGAGGCAAGCACAGTTTCTTTATAGCAGCATTTTCTTGGATGAGCAATGTTACCCAGGCTTTAAGAGACATGCTGCAGAGACTCTTTTAAGAGCAGCTCTCTCATTTACATATCAACCAAAACCAAGGTTGTTAGCGAGCACATGAGACTCAAGTGATTATAAAAAGATATAGATTTACATTAAAGAAAAAATATGCATAGGTTTGGGAGATAAAATAATGAGTATCTGGGTATACTGACACATGCCTTTAATCCCACCACTCCAGGGGAAGAGGCAGGAAGATTTCCACAGAGAAACCCTGTCTCAGAAAGAAAAAGAAAGTAAAAGAAATACTATAATAAAAAGCCAGGTAAAGATGAAAAATACTCAGAGAATCTGGATACTATATGCTATATTGTTGTCTTTAAATTTTTTGATTGCCAAAGAAAGAACTACACCTGCTAAAAGACATTTGATTATAAGTGCTGCTAAATTAATCCAACTTATATATTTTAAAAATGCTTTTACTTCTAAATTTAATTATAAGGACAGGTTACTTGGGAAAAGAGTTTTTGCTTATGTTTCCACAGAAAATGTAAACCTATGGATTCCTTCTAGACTAATATGGTTTGATGAAGAAAGACCCCCTGAAATAGTGTCCCAGGTGATCCAACATCTAAAACAGCTGAGATGATACAGCCTTACAGACTACAAAAACAAGGACCTGGCCAGGTTTCTGTGTTTTATCATGATCCCCATGAAATGGACATTGCCCCAACCAGCAGGAAGCAGTTTGGAATGAACAACGCCCAAATTTCCAAATATTGTTTATAAATGTTTGTTTTCATTTAAATGGGGTTGGTTATAAATGGTAATGGTCATAGTCGATCACTTTTTAAAGGAAAAAAGGGGAATATGATATAGAAATGAATACTTTCCATTGGTATGGATTTTCATTTATTGATACAAATTTAAGGTTAATTCTGTTATATGTAAATTTCTCCTCTTGTTTGGTATTGTGTTTGTACACATCTTTTAAAATGTAATGCATAAACTAATAATCTAAGCAATAGTCGAGTCTACCTTAAAAGCCCTTCTCTGATAATGAGATTGATGACTACCTTATATGCCATCCTAGTGCCTTCATCCAGTAGGTGATGGAAGCAGACACAGATACTCACAGCTAAACACTGAACTGAACTCTGGAATCCAGTTGCAGAGAGAAAGGAGTGATGAGCAAAGGGGTAAACACCAGTCTGGAGAGACCCACAGAAACAGCTGACATGAACAAGGGGTTGTTCATGGTCCCCAGACTGATAGCTGGGAAACCAGCCTAGGACTGTCCCAAACCCCCTGAAGGAGGAAGTCAGTTTGGAGGTCTGGACAATGTATGGGGCCCCTGGTCATGGATCAGTATTTACCCCTAGTACACAAATGAACTTTGGGAGCCCTCTCCTCATAGAGGGATCCTCTCTCAGCTTAGACACACTGGGGAGGAGCTAGACCCTCCTCCAAATGATATGACAGACTTTGAAGATCCCCCAAGGAAGGCCTCACCCTCCCTAGGGAGCAGAAAGGTGTTGGGATAATGGGTTTGGTGGGGGAAATGGGAGGAGGAGAGGGAGAGGGAACTGAGATTGACATGTAAAAGAAGCTTGTTTCTAATTTAAATAAAAATATTTCATTTAAAATGTAATGCATAATTAAATACAGATTGTATATAGTCAGGTATAATAGTCAGAACTTACAGTTAGGTTAGTTCAGTTTTCTAGATATACAGAGATGTATTTGAGATGGATAGATATTCTTCAAACCTTTCAAAGGCCTACAGAATATATGGCATTTTAAATGGTTTAGGGTTTTTCATGGCAGTGAGACACAACTGCTCCTGGCACACCAATTACGTCTAAGAGGAAGATGGGCATTGAAGAAACTCGTTATGGAGTTTGCTTTCAACATGGCAAGATTAGCCATTTGGGCAAGAAACTGCTCTTGCCTGGACTGTTTGTTGTTGTATAGACTGGATATGCAGGACCCACAAGAAAGTGACTGCTGAACTTACAAAACAAGATGGAAAGTCCTGAAGGGTTCCTGCTTCATGGAAGAATATGCCAGACATTCTGCAGCACACAGAAGAAATTGACTGACAATGCAGGTAGACAGTTTAAAATTTCCTGCTTCACTGAGAAGTCTGTCAGACACACTGTGGCCTATGGGCTGAAGGTGGATGCTCCAATGTTACAAAGGAACTTTAGGTGAATGTCCAGGTAGTGAGATGTCTCTGTCAATTCTAGAGTTTATATATTATCCTTCTGTAGTCTTTGATGGAGTTGAAGACAAATAGATATGGTTATGGTTTTCTTTAGTTATTATAAAAGATAAGCTACATATAAGATTTTAGACTCACAAAGAGAGGATAGATGATAGAATATTGTCTTTAAAATCTTGCTAAATGTTAATGAACTAAATATTGTAACTATAGTTCTTACTTGATAACTGTTTTGTTATATATTTTACTATGTTAATGTTAAAACCCTTCTTTTTATTTAGGCAGAAAAGGGGAGATAACGGGGGAGGCCCTTCTGTGTATATGTTTGTCTTATTGGTTGATAAATGAAACACTGTTGGCCAATAGGGAAGCAAGTTAGGTGGGACTAGGAGAGAAGGAGGATTCTGTGAAATGTAGGAAAGAGAGAGAGAGAGAGTCACCATGTGATCCCAGGAAGAGAGGACACATAAGGCAGGAGTCCTTGGTAAGATAAGTCCTTATAAAAATATATAGATTGGTATATAATATATATATATATATATATATATATATATATATATCCTTACCCTCATATTTGTTGCCTCAAGAATTGTGAATTCCGTATTAGATTCAATAAAATCTTGGAGAAATTTATGAAAAAAAAAACGTGATAAATTATGTAAGTCCTATTTTGATAATTTTTATTACCTTGCATTTGAAAATATTCTAAACAGTGTTTAAATTGTTCAATTTCTTGTGTCACCTTACACAGAGGACATGAAAAATTATGATCTCATATTAAGTACATATATATAATATGTAAATATATATGTATATATTTACACACACACACACACACACACACACACACACATATATATATATATATATATATATAATATATATATACCTTACCCTCATGTTTGTTACCTTAAGAATTGTGAATTCCGTATTAGATTCAATAAAATCTTGGAGAAATTTAAAAATAAATAAATAAAAAATAAAAATATATAGATTAGTATTTATGGTTGATAATTAAGACTGAGCTAGCAAATAAGAAACCCTAGTCATTGGCCAGCAGCACTGTAACTAATATAAGACTCTGTGTGTTATTTGGGGGGCTGAAAATTCAGCAGAACCCAGGCAGCTGGCAGAAAGTTATCGTTACAAATCTGTTTCTCTCCATCCATGTTTTACCTCGGGGCTTTTTACCTTTTCTTTTATTTCTTTGTATCTCACTTTCCTGTTCTCTTTATGTTTGACTGGCTGGAGGCCACTTGGCTTCTGGCCCTGGCCGTCTCCCTCATTCTCACCTCCTCTTCCTCTCGTTCTTCTCTCTTCTGAGTCTATATTCCTCCTCTTATTTATTTGCTCTACGTGGCAGCTCTGCCAATCTATTTTATGCCTAGCTATTGTCCATTCAGCTTTTTATTAGACCTATCAGGTGGCTTAGGTAGTCAATGCAACACATCATTACATAATTAAACCAATGCAGTAGAAACAAAATCAACACACCTGTACACAATTAAAGTAATATCCGGCAGCATTAATAAATGTAACACATCCTTGCCTAGTTAAAATATTTTTGTGGTGAGCCTAGCCTTTAATGGCTGAATTATCCCTTCAGCCCTAGTTAAAATAATCTATAATATTCCAGGGTCTGGAAGGCTTGAAGCAGAGGTGTTGAGTATACTTTTAAACCTAAGGTCCCTAGGCTAGTGGTTAAAGTTTTCATGTTCCTGGGTTCAATTAGGTTACAGTGCCAGTGACTAAAAGTATCCTGTGTCTTGTTTAAAGCAAGGCTTAGACCAACATCAACCTTTGTACAATCACAAAGAGTTGTTAGAAATCAGTCATTGTCTATTAGCTGTGAGAAGCTAATAAAAGCCATATTGCTTCTATATTTAAACTGTCATGGCACCCTTTACAAGTAAAAGGCTTGGAACTTTATACTGTCAATACATTGTTGCAGAAGTTACAGCTGTTTTTCACTTTCATTTGTCCTCCAAAGTCTTTTTTCAGAGACATCAGGTACTTTTGTCTATTCAGCTTGCAAGCTGCTACTCTGAAGAAATTTGATGCCGTCCCTCACTGCTACAGGAGGGAGGGAACTTCCAGGATGATAGTAAAGTGATTCCTCACAGAAACAACAACAGAAACATATAGCACCCTACAAAGTAGTAGACACTACCCATTCTCCATATTAACACCCTGAACTGTTCTGCAGTCTGCAGATACCCTGTCCCACAGTGTGTTCTTTAGGAAGAAGTTACTTTGAAAACCAGGGCAAGGACTGTGTTGAGTTTGAGGTTAAAGTTGAGTCGCTGCAATTACTTGAAGGCCACTATCACAGTGATTTATTTTGAGACTCTGTCTCTCTGCATAGGCCTAGCTTTCCTAAAACTAGCTATGTAAACCAGGGTGGCCTCCAACTCACAGAGAACCACCTGCTCTGCTTCCCAAGTGTTGGTATTAAAGATGTGTGTCACCATATATGATGAAACTGTGTTTGAAAGAAATGTGTAAACATGTTCGCAAGTAGATAAGATTAATTTTTCAAGTGATGAATTGCATGCATGATACAATATATTATATCCATATGGTTTTCTATAGCTACAATAGTCACTGTATGTTTCAGCTTGTTATTCTGTTGCTGTGAGAAACCACTTACCAAAAGCAACTAGGAAAGGAAAGGATTTATTTCACTTTAGAGGTTTCAGTACATCATCAGTGGATGTCAAGGCAGGAACTCTAGGCAGATGTTTTAATACAGTGGTTCTCAACCTGTGAATCATGACCCATTTGGGGTCGAATGACCCTTTGACAGGGTCCTGCATATCAAATGTTGACATTACAGTACATAACAGTAGCAAAATGACAGTTATATAATAGCAACAAAAATAATTTTATGGTTACAGGTCACCACAACATATTAAAGGGTGGTAGTACTAGGAAGGTTTAGAACCACTGCTTTAAACTATGGGAAGAATCCCTCTCACTGACTTTCTCTCTGGCTTGTTCACTGGCTCTTGCTCAAGTGTCTTATTCAGCCTGGGACTATCTGCTCAAGAATGGTGCCACCCCCAGTTGTCTAGACACTCCCACATCAATTATCAACAGATAAAATTCCTTACAGGTGTGGCCACAGGCCAATCTGATTAAGTCAATTCTTCATTTGAGATTTCATCTTGTGTTGTAATTCTAGGTTAAATCGAGTTGACAATGGAAACTAACCAGAACTTTATATTAGGTTGACTTCATCCCAAGGCATTCTTGAAATCATATTTTCATTCAAGTAATTTATTCGGAAAATTATTCCAGAAACCATTGTGTGTGAGTGGGAAAGTGAGTTAGTAAGAAAACGAAAGTCAGCAATGACTGAGTTAATAAATATAAACCTAGAATGGGCAGATGAAGTTCAATCTCCTGGGCCACCTACTAATAGACTTCATAAAATAAATATTAAATGACTTTGTGCTAGCTTTATTCTCTATGATATAAATTACCTACGTAAAAGTAACAAATAAAGTCAATGACTAAGTGCTTATCTACAGTGACATAATTATTATAGAACTCCTTATTGTATTTATTACATTTTTATTTGCTATCTATTATATCTTAAGCATATGTAATATTGACTGACATTCAATCATTACTTATGAAAATATTGAATAAATTAATAATGAATGGAAGGTGAAGCTATAGAAATCAAAATCCAGGATAAAATTTACTGGACATGATTTAACAATTGTTCCTTTAAATGACATATTGCAGATGCTGAAAACTCAGTAAGTATTCAGAGATGTTGTAAATTGACAAACACATATTTAATTTTGGCTGGACCTATGTTAAATTTAAGAAATGGAAATGCAAATAAAGATAGATTAAAAGCTTTTTCTGGCTGGGTCATGAGGTATTTTGGCAGAGAACAAGCTCAATAGTGGGACTAGAATAAAAAAAAATTCTGTGTAAATTGGAAAGACTAATCTAAAACTTTAGCTTACATCATTTTTTAATGTATCTCAGTCACTCAGAAGCTTTATATATAGCATTATGAGTGGGACTATGTTGATCTATTACTGCCATTTGATAATGAAATTCTTCCATACCAGAGCTACTTAAATACCTCACAAAGGAGTCAAGCATGCTTCATCCTTTAGTCTTTCCTGTTTAGCTTCTTAATTTTAGATTAAAAAACTGTATAAGAAACAATCTAATACATGTAATAATTTTTATCTTGTTTACTGAAAAATTCCAGTGAATGCACTTGAGGATAACCTACACTGCAGATAATGTGGAATGACAGAAGCATGGAATACTAAAGTTGGCACATCTATCAACAATAGTGCAAAACATCAGTAGTCAACTTTGACTGGTCACTTGTCATTTTTGCTTATATGTGTGCCTAGTCTCCTTCATTAATTTCCTTCTGGTGAATTTTGTGTTTAAAAATTCAAGATAATCTCTCCTAACTTTTATCTCACTCTAGTCAACTCTACATCTCTTTCCTTCTTATCATCTCCAAGTTCCTTGAATTAACCTCCCTACCTGGGGGTAGATGCTCCCAACTCCTTTCAGCATCCAGCTTCCCACATCAGCCAGTAGCATCCTACTTTAAGAATCTAGGAGTGGGGGATTCTATTCAGCCCAGTGCAGAGCATTCCAGAAGGGCTGGGGAATCAAGCCCTTTGAGACACCTTTCAATGACGCATGATTGTTGGAAGATGAACAAATATGGTCTAGTTCCACCCTCGAGGATAAACATAATTCTGAGTTGTGCCTTGTTATTTCTCAGACATCCCCTGGGGTCAGAAAGGTCAACAACTTCTTGCTCCTTCTATCCCTCTTTCTACCTTTCATCTCTTCCTTCCCCACTTCCTCTTCCTCTTCTCTCCTCTCCTTTCCTAATACTGCCTCCCAAACTGAAATCAAACCATCTGAACTCAAGCCGTAATGCCAGGAGCTGCTCCTGTAGGAACCCAGTGTGGCATCTATCCATTTCTTTTCCTTTATCTTTTGTCATTATCCACACATTATCATTTGAATTCTGTCTCACCATATCGCAGGCCTCTATGTCAGTGAGCACAAGGCGTTTTAATCTTGCATCTCTCAGCCCCACTGCATGTACTTTCCGTAACATGTTCATGCCACATTGACACAATCTGCCACTGGCTGTCCTTTCACCTCCCTGCCTGCTCCGACCTGGTCTCCCTCACAGGTTCATCTGTCACCATCTGATTGTTCAGTGTTGTAACTCTCCTGGCACATTCCTCAAAGACTCTTGTCACAATGTCTCCTCTGTGATGATATATTGTTTATGATGTATAGATCTTGCCTGAAGATCAGAATGCAAAGCTATCCATAACCATAGAGGGCAGGCAGTGGTTGTGCACACCTTTAATCCCAGCAGTCACACTAGTTAGCCATGGAGGCTGGGTGGTAGTGGTGCACACCTTGAATCCAAGCTCTAGAGAGGTATATAAGACAGGAGCTCAGGGGCTCGTGCAGTATTCACTCTGCAGTCACGATGAGGATAGGATCACCTCTTCTGTCTGAGTGCTGGTAGAGGTGAGAACTCTCTAGTGGCTGGCTGTTTTGCTTTTCTGATCTTCAGCTTGAACCTCCATGTCTGTCTCTGGGTTTTTATTATTTGAACTACACTTCTCACTCTGTCTGATTCTGTCCACATATTTTTTATTTTCAATTACCAATCATGAAGATGTTACCCACCCATTTGTGTGTTTAGCCTACACGTTTGGTTAGCATTCCAGACTTGCCTCTTTAATTATCTACTTTATGTCTCTTTGATACCTTTTATTTGCTCTTTTTGATACAGGGTGTTTCTGTGTAGGCCAGATGTTTTAAATGTGAAATTATCTTGCCTCTGCCTCGGTTATATGCAAACAACCCCTTACCCCTCAGGGTTTATTTTTGGTATCTTAAATGCATTTCATACAGAACATGATCCAAGAAAAACACAGAGACAGACAGAGAGGAGAGGAGAGGAGAGGAGAGGAGAGGAGAGAGAGAGAGAGAGAGAGAGAGAGAGAGAGAGAGAGAGAGAGAGAGGGTTTATATATGTAGTCAATTCTCCATCTCCCCATCCATCTTTACATGGGCCTGGGAATTGAACTTGTGGTCTGGTTTGCAAGTCAAGTGCTTTACCACTGAGCCATTTCACTGGCCTGGAAAATACAGTTTTTCTTCCAATACCCTTCCAATCCTTTTGGTGTCTGTTTCAGAGAATGCCAGCAACACCCATCCAGGTTCCAAATGCTGAAATTCACCTCAGTAATCATTATCCTTTCATTCTCTTTTTTAAAATTTTATACTCACATGTTTAAACCATCACTTGTTAGTATATTTGATGTCACTATCTAAATATTTTTCATCTATTGACTTCTGTCTCTTTATTGTTTAACCTCTATCGATACCTCCTAAGTTGCTTGGTCACATCCTCTCTAACACTATGTATGATCTACTGTCAAAGTGGCATGGCTACTTCCATCCTTATCTCTGCCCCAGATTTAAGATACTTGAACTGATCCCCACTACTCATCAAATAGACACATGGTACTTTATCTACCATATGGTACACTGATTATCTGTCCCTACATACTCTAGCCTCACTTGTCTCAGACATCCCCTAGCCTCCATCCCCTCCTTGGATCAGTTTTTCTTTTTCTTTTTCTTCCATACATATTCCTGAACATGGGATCCTTGCATATAGTATCATTGTCTCTTCTTCCCTTCTTCCACCTCCTTCTCTTTCTTCTTCCTCATTTTCTACTTCTTGGGATTTTCTGTTTGTTTGTTTATTTTTAGATCAATTCTCATGCTGCAACCCAGGCTGGCCTAAACCTCACTATGTAGCCTAGGCTTGCCTCAATTTTATGACAATCCCCCTGGAGCAGCCTTCCAGGTAATAGAATTAAAAGCATGGCCACTATGCCCAGCTCTGCTTCTTCCTCTTCACATATTCCTTCCCCCTTCGTTTGTTCCATATCCATTCATCTTTCTTTTATTTAATTAATTTTTTACATCCTGACCGAAGTTTCCTCCCCCTCCTCTCCTCCAAGTCCCTTCCCCTGCCTCGGGTCACCCCAACCCCACAACCACACCTCCATTTCTCTCCAGAAAAGGGCAGGTCTCCCAGAGCTATTAACTGAATATGGCATATCAAATTGCAGTCAAACTAGTCATCTCCCCTCCTATTAAGGCTAGATGAGGCAACCTACTAGGAGAAAAGGGTCCCCAAAACAGTCAAGAGTCAGAGACAGCACCGGCTCCCAGTTAGGAGTCCCACTAGAAGACCACACTATGCAACTGTAACATATATGCAGAGGGCCTAGAATTTTTAAGCTTTCTTTTATATTTATATTTTATGTCTTTCCCAATGTGCATCTCCATCCCATTTACTTCCCTGCCCCTTCGTATCCAACCTCAGCTCTTGCAAACTCTCCCTGCCCCAAAAAATGAAATAAAATAAAATGTAAGAAAAGAAAGAAAAATAAATCTCATTATGGAAGCTGTAGTGTGACACAGTGAGTCATCCAGTCAACCCTTTTATCCATATATTTTTACTTCCAAGTGTTCATGGCAGTCATCAGTCTGGTTCGAGGCCTCTGGTTTCTGCTACACTAACTATACTGGGCCCTCATTGGGACTCCTATTGGCTATCCTGCTGTCCTATGTCCTGGACATCCTGCAGCTTTGGGTCTGAAGGACCAGCCCCTTCACATATTCCAGCAGATCATAGATGTTGGATTGAGCCAACTCATAACACTGGGTAGTTGCAGGGTTGGTCAGCCTGCCAGCTCTTCCTTTTCCTCACCACCAGGGTGAGCTCTCCTGCATTGTCCTAGCTAGTTCACCCCTTGTAGCTATGAACAAGGGGTGGGGCCAGTTCTCCTGCTTTCACTTCCTCAGGGTCAGTGCACCCACACCTACACCTTCAGGGCTAGCTCTGCTGTGTTGCCCAGGCGAGGTGTAGGGGTCATTCTCCTCAGTGCTGCAGCTGATGAGGGGCAGGGACTGCTCTTCCACTCTTATGCCCTCAAGGCCAGATCTTCCACCTGTCTCAAGCATTGATAGATGTGAGGGGGCATCTCTCCCGCACCCATGCTGCCGCATGCCAGATGAGTAATGGGGGCAGCTCTCCCATGCACACAGTCTCAGGGCTGGCTCACCCACACCTCATCCAACACTGTTGGTTCCATTTTGCTGCCCAGGTGAAGTCCACGGCCTGCTCTCCTTAGTGTTGCAGCAGGTGGGCAACAGTGCCCGCTCTCCCGCTCTTATGACCTCAGGGTCAGCTCTATCACCTGCCTCAGGATTGATGAGTAGAGAGGGGGGAAGGCATCTCTCCCCGATCCATGCCACCATATGGCAGATGAGGGGTGGGGCCAAATCTCCCACGTTCACTATCTCAGAACAGTGCACCCACTCTCTACCCCCCCAGTCAATAGGGTCAGCTCTACTATGCTGTCCAGGCAAGATGCAGGGTCCACTTTTCTGTGTGCTGCAGCTGATAAGGGGGAGGGTCAGCCCCCTTACCCACCTCAGGTGGCAGGGGCAATGGAGAGGGCTGTATGCAGACAGTGAGGGGTTGGGTCAGGTCACCCAAGGGCTGCAGGTGGCAAGGGGCTATGGGAGGCATCTTTCCCGTACCACATAGCAGGCACTACCTGCTCTTTCCTTTCCCCTACTCAGGGCCAATTTGCCCTTGCCCCTGTGAACAGGGTCAGCTCGATTATGCTGCCCAAGTGAGGTGGAGGACCCTCTCTCCTTAGTGCTTCAGCCGGTGAGGGACAGGACTAGTTCTCCCTAGTCTTCCAGCCAGTGAGAGGGAGGGCCAACTCTGCACAGCCCTACCCTTTCGTTCTTCGGTGGTATCAGGAGCTGCAGACATCTATACAGACCATGGTTACATCAGGGCCATGAACCCAGAGATGGGCCCTAGCTGCAGCCCAGACCCAGACATCACCATGGCCCTGGGTGGCAATGAGCATGTTCCTCACCACTTTCACCTCCTCAGATATGCCTCTGTCAACAGGCCATGGACCATTCTGGCTTTCTCTCTCTCCCCCATACTACACCATACATTTGCTCACCATAATAGACCCACCTGCCTGGTGCCACCTGTGGGCCTCCTTGTCCCCTCAGTCCATCATGGTTCTGGGCAGGACCCTGCTTACAAGAATTGCACCTGAGGCACCTGGGGCAGATCTGGTTTAGTTCTCTATGGGTCTTCCAGGTTTAGAAAAGGCAGTGGGGTGGGCTTGGTGAATTTCTTCCTGTCCCAAGTCTAGTGACCCGGGGAAGAAGAGCTGTGTTTGTCCTCTTGGGGTCCACCAGGTTTAGAAATGAGGTCCTAGAATTTTTAAGAAAGATAAATTGAACGTCTGGAAAAAGAATAGAATTTGGCACAAATAAAGGTATCTATGAGGGCATGCCACTACCTTTCTGTATAAAAGGATAGATTGTGAGCAGTTAAGGAACTTTCCCAAATTGATTAGTGCTGGATCTGTTGATGAACATTTACTGGGTTTTCAGCACACTGTGAAGTCCATTAAAAGTCACCCAACAGCAGCTGAGACAGAATAATGAAGATCAGTGGGTCACCTTTGTAGAGTCCTGGTAGTTTCCATTGCATTAAGTTTCTAGCTTGTCCCCAAGATAGTCCCCAATTCGAGTTGTGTCTCCCAGTACCATCTCCTTCCTTCCTCCTCCCACCTGATCCCTCCTGTTCCCATCCTCACCCCCTACCTAACCTCACCCCCACCCAGAAATTTTCACCTCCTTATTGATGCTTCATTTACTTCTCTGACTAGGCCAAATCCTGATCATTTAAGCTTCCACCACCCTACATGCCTTTCTTGGATTACAACTATTATAGTGCAGAGTCATAACTATTTGTTCAATGAATGAATAACTGCATGTAATTAGTGAATGAAGAAAAGCTATATTCCTAAACATAGAATAGTCTTATCTCTTGCTGTAGGTTCTATTGTGTCCCTTCACCCCAGATCCTGGTTGAAACCCCTACCCCGAGTACTTGTACTGTACTTGTGTAATTATCTCCTGTAAAAAAAAATGTAATCAAGTTAAAGTGGGTTTAACATGTCAATATTTGATGTGACTGGTATTCTTTTTAAAAGATTTATTTATTTTATTTTATGTGTATTATTGTTTTGCCTACATGTATGTATGTGTACCATATGCATGCCTGGTGCCTATAGAGGTCAAAAGAGATCACTGGATCCCATGGAACTGGAGAGAAAGGAATTATAGACGGTTGTATTTCATCATGTGGGTGCTGGAAGCCAAGCGTAGATCCTCAGCAAGACCAACCAGCAAGTGCTCTTAAGCACTGAACCATCTATTCAGCCCCAGAACTAATAGTCTTAAAGGAAAAGCATATTGAGAGAGTCAGAAGAGAAGGGGATGACACACAGACACAGCCATGCTGCAAAGGTAGTCTTCTGGAAGCCAAGGAAAGAAAGAAGAAGCCAATGCTACCAACATTCTTGTTCTTGGACTTCCAGCATCCAGAGCTGTGAGAAAAACAGTGTTTGCTATTTTCACCACTCAATTTGCTGTGCTTTGTTAAGGCAGCTCAGGAAAACTAATATATCTCCATTACTTCAATGGGTCAGTGTGCACCGTGTTGGAATGCACCCAGAACTATCTCATTCTTCAAGCGATGCCCTCATGTACTCTGCCAAATACAGTTTCTGACTCTGCCAGGATGTTCCCATCTGCTCTAAATGAAGTAGCATTCATCACTGTCCTGTATGTTCTCTGTGAAAGCCAATCTTTATGAACTGGGGGATGAAGTGACCTTGCTCTGCATAGTACCCTCATTACATGGGTAGAGATCAACAGTCATATGAAAGGCAAAGTCACTTTGGATGCATAAGACCACACTGTTTAAGGAAGCTGCCTTCAGGTTATTCATGACACCTTTGTTGTTGAAGAAATGCAGTTTTCCTATCTTTTTGAAAGAACACTGAAAAGTATTTCCTACAAGTTTTGTGACCAAGAATTCTAACATTTCTGTCCATTCTATTCATTTTTCTTAGAGTGGCTGTGATAACTGGTAGGTGCATGTTTAAAATGATAAGATTCTTTACGTGAGGCAATGGCATTGGTTGATAGCAAAAAATTAAAATGTTTTCTATTAACTTTCAAAAAATGTTTTAGAGACATTTTAGAGCATGTAGCTTATTTCATTAATATTTGATATGATAATATTAATAGTAGAACAAGCATTCCAATTGAATAGGTTGCATCATTTTTGTAAGTGGTGCCATAAGTGGTTAATAGCCTAGCCCCAAAGCGAGCTGTGTCTTCAGATATGATTAGTATTTCTCTGTCTTTTTCTTAATGCTCCATTAACTAGTGCAAAGTAAGTGGTCCTACTGCCAAAAGCCTTTTCCATTAAATAGAAAATGCATTTATTCATTTTGCAAGTTAATTAAAGCCATATGGAATTCAGAACAGAAGATTGTGACTTACACATTTTGTCATAGAGAGACTTAGAAAATATAGAGCCATTTGTGCCCAACAGGACTCCCATATGCTTTCATATCTGAAAATGAAAATATAAAATAAGTGTTTAAACTTTTCCCTCAACTATGACAATTTTCATATGAATGATTACAGCAAGAGTCCAAAGTATATGTGATTCATAGCAATGAGTGGTACCAAATGGTGAAACCTTTGGAAGGAAGAGAATTCTTTGGTTGATTTCCCCCTGCTTCCCTAAAACTCTCTTGGAGTATAATAATGGACAGTTGGCTTCAAAGGTAGCTTAGATGATGTGTAACTGTATCTCTAGCCTGAAAGACAGAGGATGCCTGTTCAATTCAACAGCGATATCAGGTGAGGCACTGTGCTTACTCTCAAAAGCCAAAGAAATAGAAATATAATGTTTTCTTTTAAAATGATATTTACTGACTATGTGTGTGTCTTCATGCTACGGTACACCAGTGGAGGTGCAAGGACAACTTTCTAGAGAATACTTTCTTGCCTTCCATTGCATTGAGACAGTATCTCTCATGGTTCTGGATGCTCAGCACACTCCAGTCTAGCTATCCCATGAGCTTCCAGGTGATTCTCCAGTCTCCACCTCCCATCTTAGCACAGAAGATTTGAGGTAACAGATGTGGTTCACTACATTTGCCTTTTTATGTAGGTTACTGAAATAAAAGTCAGGTTGTCAGGTTTGTGTGGTGAGTGCTCTCACACACCATCTCCTTGATCCTCCTAATATTAAGTTTCTACGCACCAGGAAAGCACACAGGTACAGAAGAGAGGCCCATATATAAAAGGCATCTTTTTTTCTGGAATTTCACTAAGAAGAGGCGTTAGTGGATTAAACAATAGTAAACTTTGAGGACTTTTGCCATTCACATATCTTTCTTTGCTCTTTAGCACAATATTTATGTATTGAACGTATTGCTATAGGCAAGCATGTATACATTAACTAAACTGTATGTACTCCCATATTATGAGTTGTACACGGTGAGGTAGCTATTCCTCACTCCATGTGAGACTGGTGTTCATTCATACACATCTTTGAAGGAAATTACTTGTCATTTATTGACAAAGACACCAGTCATTATCTCATATGAAAATTTAAATACTCCTGTTGTCTCCTTTCTAAAACCTTAGATATCCATTCTCAAATTTGAATGTTTTACAAGATGATTTGTTAAAACATAGATCCCTGGGCTTCAGCTCCAGAGTTTCCAAGTTACTAAGTCTGAGGTAGAACTCAGGAATTTATATTTAAAAGAGATTGCCAAGAAAGCACTGTGTTGATCTGGGAATGACACTCTTAGAATCACAGGCCCAGGACACAAGACAGTACTATGTTCAAACAGGCATGTGGATCTCCATGCTAAAGCCATCTGTCAGTATTCACCACCAAAAAAAAAATGTCCAACACACTAGAAAGAGAATGCTGTCTATCATGGCTTCATCACTATTGGCCCAGCTGATGGTATTGGACCTGCATCAATAATGGACAATTGATTATGCCAGCACTATATGTCAAACACCATGATAGGATTCTGAATACAATAATAATAGCTAACAAACACTGGCTCCTTATCTGTGAGATAAGCATTAGTCATAGTAATTTAAGGAAAAAAAATCTCATTGGCCCCCAACTACAACTCATTTTATTAGTCAGAAAACTGAAGCATATAGAGCCCAATAATTTGTCCAGGGACATGTGGCATATAGGTAATAAATAATAGAGACAAAAAATATAAAATAGAAGGGTGAGTCCTTAACTCTTCAGAAACAGTACCTCTCAACATGGATTTGTCTATATTTTTAATATTTTAATATCTTTTTGTTTATCTATCTACCATCTATCTATCATCTGCTTGTCTGTCAATCTATCTAAATTTCATTTAATATTCACAAGAATCTTAAGAAGTAAGCATTGTTAGCCTCATCTTCACATGACTGAGGCTTTGAGGGATTAACAACTTTATGCAATGAGAGATGGATAGGAACTTAGACTTGCTGAGTGCTGAACACCTGCTTCTGGAATATAAAGGCTTATATTTGCCTTGGTAAGTAGAGATGGCCATTTTTGTACCAATGTGTATGGCACACATGTAACCTCCTAGCAAAAGCCATTTCTTAAGTAGGTAGAAATGAAGATGAAAGATGATTTAGAGCCAACAGGATTCTTTTAAAAATTATTTTAAAGTATTTATTTTTATAACCCAACTGCTGTTTCCCGTCCTTCCTCTCCTCCCAATCCCTCCCCCACCTCCCTTCTGCCTCCC
Source organism: Cricetulus griseus (assembly GCF_003668045.3). Lineage (NCBI taxonomy): Eukaryota > Metazoa > Chordata > Mammalia > Rodentia > Cricetidae > Cricetulus > Cricetulus griseus. The sequence continues at coordinate 99,878,932 of NC_048604.1, forward strand.
TATCTACCCCTCTGTTTCTATGCAGAGGAGAGTACATCTCCCAAGGATATCACCAAATATTGGCATATGAAGTTGAAGTTTGGATGAGGCAACCAAGTAGGAGGGAAGGATTCCAACAACAGGTAACAGAATCAGAGACTGCGCCCTGCTCCCACTGTTAGGACTCCCACAAGAAGAACAAGCTACACTATTGTCATATATATGCAGAGGACCTAGGTCAGTCCCATGCAGACTCCCTGGTTGTCGTTTCAGGCTCTATGAGCCCCTATAAGCCAGATTAGTTGTTTCTGTGGGTTTTCTTATGATGCCCTGGACCCTTCTGTTTCCTAAAAATCTTTTCTCCTCCTCTTCTGCAGGATTCTTCGAGCTCTCCCTAATGTTTGGCTGTGAGTCTCTGCCTCTGTTTCCTTCCGCTGCTGGGTGATGCCTCTCTGCCATCAGGATTTTGATTGCCTGGTAATTTTGAGGTTTTTTGTTTTATTTTATTTTATTTTATTTTATTTTATTGTTTTTAAAAGAGACACAGTTTCTCTGTATGGCTTTGGAGCCTGTCCTGGCACTCCCGCTGTAGACCAGGCTGGCTTCGAACTCATAGAGATCCACCTGCCTGCCTCCTGAGTGCTGGGATTAAAGGCATGTGCTACCAATGCCTGGCTAGTTGTTAAAAGATTGTAAATTCTCCTCAGAGTGATGGTTGACTCTTTATTTTCATTTCCTCAAATACCAAAAATGTGGTGGTGGAAGTTGGGGTCAAGGGCCACTGAGTCTGGGATATTTGATCCCAAAGACAAATATGACTCTTCTGTAAAGGACTGACTGGACCCACATCTATACCCGTCACTATGTGGTAGTTGTGAATGCCTGGAATATAACTTACAGATAAGTCAGCTACTTCCCAATGCTCCTCCATTTAGAACTGAAACTACTACTATAGTTAGTAGTAGTTAGTAAATGATATATTCTAGAAGTTGTCCTTAGCTGAAGAAAACTACCTCATCCAAGGCTGTACTTTGCTAGACAGTAGGGAAAATCCCTCTATCCACTGAGTGGTTGATCTGGAGCATAAGCATACACCTAGTCAAGATCCAAGCTATTTCTGGGACCAGGCATATAGCCTGCACTAGAGCGCATATGAGAAGTCCTGACCTTATCCCCAGCAACAGCAACAATAGAAACAACAAGATCTAGAGAAGAACATATAAGCTCCAGAGGGTGACCAACTAATTATCTTGGTTTGCCATGGTTTGAGGGGTTTTCCAGGACCTGGGATTTTTTTTTCTTTTTTCTTTTTCTTTTTTCTTTTTTTTTTTTTGGTTTTTTTTTTTTTTTTTTTTTTTTTTTTTTTTTTTTTGGTTTTTCAAGACAGGGTTTCTCTGTGGCTTTGAAGGCTGTCCTGGAACTAGCTCTTGTGACCAGGCTGGTCTCAAACTCACAGAGATCCATCTGCCTCTGCCTCCCAAGTTCTGGGATTGAAGGCATGTGCCACCACCACCCAGCAGGACCTGGGATTTTAAATACAATTTCTAGCACAAGGGAAGATATTAGTCCTCCTAAGATATCCCTTTTGTGATTGGTTGAGACCCAGCTTCTCCTCCACCCAGTCTACTTCCTGTTTTTCCTCACAGTTTTTGATTCTGAGACCATATCCTACCTAAGTCATTCCTTGCTCATCAATACCCTTCTTGGGCCTCTTTACCATCCTTTCCCCAAATCTTTATAGGATTCCACTAACACCTGTGAAAGCCAGGGTTTCCCCAGGAAATGCTAGAGATAGCACTGTCCTCTAAGTCGCCTCTCTCTTTAAGAGGCTTAATGACCCAGAGAAAGGCTCTAGAGACACGGTGCCAAAAGTTCTGATGATTACCAAGCTGACTGGAATCAAGCCAGCCAACTGAATACACACTGCAACTCCAGTAATTTCAAAGCATTTTTCAGAGAGACACCCATCATGTCTGAAATAGGGTAGAATAAAGCTGACTTGTGCCCATAATGAACACTTTTCATTTTAATTTATGGAGAGTGTGTTCAAATTAGAAGACATCCTAAAAACTCCAGTTATTATTCTTTAATGCTTTCCTCTTTCTCCCTCACTCTTTCCATCCCTCCCTCATCCTACGGCTTTCCTACTTCCTTTCTCACCTGCTTGCTTTCTCACTTGCTCTCTCCATTTTCTGGGGCTAATGCCTTTCCCGGAGCTTTTAGATAATCAAAATGTGTTTGCCAAGATTGACTCCCTCAAGTCAGATGCAACATTATTGAATTCTAAATTTTGTGTAGCGTGGGCTATCATCAAGGTGGAGATCCTTACTGCAAAATAATTAGCTTTGGGGATAGAAAGCTCAACAGAAGCATAATAATTAAATTGGCTCCCCGGTTTTATTTTATTGAGAACACTAAGCTATATTGATCTTCTTTCAAACCAGATGCTGATTCATACACTCCCTCGCAGATCTTTCCTGAAGTGCTAATCGTAAAAGAATAAAGTTGAGAATCCTGCGTCAGTGCACCAGCATTTTGGAAAATCTCAGTGTTTCTGATTCAAGACAAAAAATATCCAGCTTGGGGTTTTTAGTTTTTCCAAGTAGGATGTCTGAAGTGGGAGATGATAGCTTTTAAATATTTGGTTATTTTCCTAACACAGAAGGAAAAAATATCTAAGAAGAAAGCATGATTACTAGAGTTTCAGTTTCACAAGGTAACAATCTTTAAGTATAGCAGAATATTGTTAGGAATCATTACATTGACATTTTGTTTTTCTTCAGAGGTGTTTGGTTATATCCTAGGTCTCTGGGGCCATCCAGCCTCAGGGTCCTGATGCTCCAGGCAGTGTCGGGGTGCTCTTATTCTCGTGGGATGGGTCTTAGGCTGGGTCAGTCATTGGTTGGCTACTCACTCAATGTCTAGGCCACCCTTAACTAAGCACATCCCATAGGCAGGATGGACTGACTGTAGGTCAAGGTTTATGTATCTGTGTTGGTGTTCCAGTCTCTCCAATTGAAGTCTTGCTTGGTCACAGGAGATGAGCAGTTCAGGCTACATATCTCCTATTGCTAGGAGTCTTAGCTGGGGTTGTCCGGGTCATCTTTGTGGATTCCTATCAGAGAGGCTTCATCTAGCAACTGATGGAAATATATGCAGACCCACAGCCAAACATTAGGTGGCACTCGGAGAATCCTGCAGAAGAGGATGAGAAAGGACTGTAGGAGCTGGAGAGGTCAAGGACACCACAAGAAAACTCACAGAATCAACTAACCTGAGCTCATAGGGGCTCACAGACATTGAACTGACAATCAGGAAGCATGCATGCGACTGACCTAGACCCTCTGCATATATGTGACAGTTGTGTAGCTTGTTCTTCTTGTGGGACCCCTAAAGTGGGAATATGGGCTGTCTCTTCCGTTTTTGCTGGCTTTGGGGACCCCACTACTCATACTGGCTCACCTTGACCAGCCTTAATAGTCTTATTGCAACTTGATAGGACATTTTTTATATCCATGGGAGGCCTGCCCATTCTTGAACAGAAATGGAGCAGGAGTGGATTTCGTAGAAGGACAGAGTGGAGTTAGAGGTGAGGGACTTCGAGGAGAGGAGGGAGGGGAAACTGAAGCCTGGATATAAATTTAAAAAAAAATTACACCTCTTTTAAAAGGGCAAAAAAATCTTAGGAAAGTTACAAAAATTATTTCTATAATGTGATTCTGCTTATTTCTCTCAAGAGAAAAATTGTATTGTTCTTTCGGTGCTATCTATAATGGAAAATCAATCCTTTTGTAATTTTTTACTAATTCAAATTAGGAACAAGCTTGTTTCACATGTCAATCCCTTCTCCCTCTCACACCCCTCCCCGCTCCCCCACCCTTCCTACCCCCTCCCTACCCCCACCCCGTCCACCCACCACTCCCCAGGCAGAGTAGGGCCCTCAACAGGGGCTCCCCAAAGTTCACCACATCATCCTGGGCAGGGCCTAGGCCCTCCCCCATGTGTCCAGGCCGAGAGTGTTTCCCTTCACGTGGGATGGGCTCTTAAAGTCCCTTCTTATACCAGGGAAAAATACTAATCCACTACCAGGGGCCCCCTAGAGTGTGGAGGCCTCCTCATTGACATTCATGTTCACGGGTCTGGTTCAGTCCTGTACTGGCCTCCCAGACAGCATCTGGGGTCAATGTGCTCCCCCTTATACAGGCCAGCTGATTCTGTGGGGTTCACCAGCCTGGTACCGACCCCTGTGATCTTCATTCCTCCCTCTCTGCAACTAGGTTCCAGAGTTCAGTTCAGTGTATATCTGTGGGTGTTTGCCTCTGCTTCCATCAGCCACTGGATGAGGGTTCAAGGATGGCATAAAAAGTAGTCATCAGTCTCATTATAGGAGAAGGACATTTAGGTTTTCCTCTCCACCATTGCCTAGAATGTCAGTTCGTGTCATCCTTGTAGGTCTCTGGAAATCTCCCTTGTGCCAGATCTCTCCTCAGACCTATGATGGCTCACTCTGATAAGGTATCTTTCATCCTGCTCTCTGTTCTTCCCTCAATTCAACATTTCTGCTCCTCCATTTCCTTTTCTCCTCTCCTCTTCTCCTCTCATTCTGGCAGCTCCCTCTCCCCTACCCTCATGCTCTCAATTAGCTTGATGTTGTGTTAGACAAGTGCTCTACTACTGAGTTACAATGACAGCTTGATTCCTTATAGTTTATGTCACATTAGATTTATGACATGACTTTTTCTGAGGCAGGGCCTTATGTAGCTCAGGCTGGCCTCAAACTTGCTGTGTAGCCAAAAATAATGGCAATAAACTTCTGATTCTCCTGCCTCTACTGTCTGAGAACTGTGATTATGTTTGGTTTATGCAGCGCTAAATACCTAATTCAGGGCACTGTGCATACAAGACAAATGCTCTACCAGTTGAGCTCCATCTCTTGCCCCCAATTTACATCTCAAAAGTGAAAAAATTTGGCCGAGGAACTCTTTTTTAGCTTATCTCCACAATAAAGCTACCTATTCAATGGATATTTAGAGTTAAAAGTTTCAATGCCTGGTACTGGTATGGTACTTCATCTACTCATGGATGGTGAAGCCATGGAAAGTGAAGCAGAACCTCTTACTACCATGTTCCTAAACCAGTATAATTTCAGAATGCATTGTTAATACTTACCCTTATATGTACAGACAAGTGTAGTTCTTATCCTTCATCAAAAATGTTTTTGTCTTTTATCAATTAAATTTTTTCATGCTATATATTTTGATCATATTTTTCCTCTCCTTCAGCTCCTCCCAGTTCCTCCTCACCTCCCTAACCCACTTAACTTAATGTCCATTCTCTCTTAAAGAGGCTTCATATTGCAGCAGAGGCCATTACAAAAGCTATTATATTACAAAAGCTGGTCAATATACAACAAAGCAACTGGTCATGGGACATCCAGCTCCAAGTGATACAACCAAAATACAACTTCTGCAGCTAAGACTCAGGGGACATTGTGGAAGAGGGGACAGAAAGATTGTAAGATCCAGAACACCAGGATGTCTGCTGTGGGACTGTGTCTCTATAAATGACAGCTACACTGATGATAACTCAACAATATTTAGCTACCTAAATAAAAGATGAACAATGACAAGAGGAGTTGGCGTCCCAACTTGGATAGAAGAAATCTCATAAAGCCCTGCCCTGAGATGAACTACAGATAATTGATGACTGCTACAGGAGAGGAAAATCAGTTTTCTCCAGGGATGGGACCCCTAATTGATTAGCCAGGACCAAGTAGTCAGCTCTAAAAACTTATGTATACAAGCAACACTGATGAACTCAGCAGGTTATGCTTAAATATTAGTATCTATGTATCCATGTAACAATAATAAAGAAAAATAAGAGAAAAAGAGAGAGTAGGGAGATAGGGGTGGATCAGTGAGGAGTTAAAGGATAAAATACTGCATTAATTTCTTAGAAAGAATTGCTAGGCATACAGAATGAATAGAATTTGGTTTCTGTTTTTATCAGAGTTACATTTCTTTTTTTTTTCAACTTTTTTATTTGAATTAGAAACGGGATTGTTTTACATGACAATCCCATTTCCCTTCTCCCACCCGTCCTCCCCTACCACCCCTCCCCAACTAAAACCCTATCTATCACATATTCTTTCTTCTCCCCCTGGATGGTGAGGCCTTCCATAGGGTGTCATCAGAGTCTATTGTATCCTTTGGGATAGGGCCTAGGCCCACCCCTATGTGTCTTGGCTCAGGGAGTATTCCTCTAAATGGAATGGGCTCCCAAATTCCACACCTATGCTGGGGACAAGTACTGAAGTTCTACATGAGGTCCTGTAGATTTCTGAGGATTCCTCACAGAAACCCATTTTCCTGGGGTCTGGATCAGTCCCATGCTGGTATTCCAGCTATCAGTATGGGGAGCAAGAGTTCCCCGGTGTTCAGGTCAGCTGTTTCTATAGGTTTCACCAGCCTGGTCTGGACCCCTGTGCTCTTCACTCGTCCTTCTCTGCATCTGGGTTCCAGTTCAGTTCGGTGATCAGTTGTGGGTGTCTGCTTCTACTTCCACCAGCTGTTGGATGAAGGCTATAGGATGGCATATAAGTTAGTCATCAATCTCATTATCAGGGGAGGGCATTTAAAGTAGCCTCTCTTCTGTTGCTTAGCTTGTTAGCTGATGCCATCTTTGTAGATCTCCAGACATTTCCTTAGTGCCTGATTTCTCTGTAAACCTAAAATGTCTCCCTCTATTATGATATCTCCATTCTTGTTATTGTCTATTCTTCCCCTGACTCAACCTTTCTGCATCCCTCCTCTTCTCCCCTTCTCATTCTCTTAGCTCCCTACCCCTCTTCCTGTGCTCCCAATTTGCTCAGCAGATCTTGATCCGTTCCCCTTCTCCAGGGGACCATGTATGTCTCTATTAGGGTCCTCCTTGTTTATTAGCTTCTTTGGCAGTGTGGATTGTAGGCTGGGAATCCTTTACTCTATGTCTAAAATCCACATATGAGTGAGTACATACCATGTTTGTCTTTTTGTGGTTAGGTTACCTTGCTCAGAATGGTTTCTTCTAGTTCCATCCATTTTCCTGCAAATTTCAAGATTCCATTGTTTTTTATTTTTCTTCTGCTGAGTAGCACTCCATTGTGTAAATGCACCACATTTTCTTTATCCATTCTTCAGTTGAGGGGCATCTATGCTGCTTCCAGTTTCTGGATATTACAAATAGTGCTGCTATGAACATCGTTCAACAGATGTCCTTGTTGTATGAATGTGCTTCTTTTGGGTATATACCTAAGAGTGGCATTGCTGGACCTTGTGAGTTACATTTCTTTATAAAGTTATAAGACATGTATAATGCACATATTTTCTTATAAGTTTGTATAAAACCACATCATCATACAACCTTGACCTTTCCTCGCTTTCAGAGAAAACTGTTTTCTCCTTCTTATAGCTGATTGGTTTATTTTTATTTAACTATCCCATACACGAATAGCACATTTCACTGAATAATGCTATTTCTTTATGTTGCAGTTCGTGAATTAGAGACTGACTCCTCATTGTAGAAAATAAAACAGCTAATGTGCTCTCCATTTCTTAATACCCATATCTTAATTTCATTTAGACCAATACTATTTATCTTATTATGACTATGTAACTGTTATTAATGAGTGAGCTTTGTAGTAAAATATAGTTGCTTTTCCTTTTATATAGTTTTCATTCTCTTGTGATAGACAATTGCCTTCTTTTTGCACAGGATGCTAGCTGTCCCTGTATCCCACATTAGATCTTAAGTACATACTTTCTGCCACTTGCTTGACTCTCTTCTCCAGAGACCCAGGCATATCAGGTGCTCCATAGTGTTAACTTTTCTTTTAGAAACATCTACATTTTTTGGTTGTGAGCCTAGCCTTTAATGGCTGAGCCATCAAGGGTTGGGATAGGGGGTGGAAGAGGAGGGGAGGAGGAAAGGAGGGGAGGGAGAGGGAAGTGAGATTGACATGTGAAAGAAGCTTGGTTCGTTAAAAAATAAAAATAAACTAAAAGAAAAAAAGAAACATCTACACATGTCTTTTTGGTGTTTTGTTTTGTTCTGTGGCACTGGGGACAGAACCCAGGACCTCACTAGTACTAGACCAGTTCCCTACCACAGAGCTACTGCCCTAGCCTCATCTCTTGGTGTCTTCAGGTTGATGCTGCTCTATTCTGGATGACTTGTTTCCATGCCTGCTACACTGCTGCCACATTGAAGGATATCTTCCCCTTGTTCCAGTGCTAGTGCTCCTGGGTGCTATAATGACAAATTTCTTCACTGCATAACCTTCAGTGGCTTCCTCATAGATTATGAAGTGTTATGTAATACATTCCCAATTGACAATTTGGTTGTGCATGTAATTAGGATAGAAATCATGGTAAAGCACTGTTCTATTATCTTTTAGCTTCTGATATTCCTATTGAGAAGCCTGTACTCACTCAAATTTCTAATTATTAGTATATGGTTTTATAACCCCCTCTCCCATCTGGAATGGGAAATGGTTTTCTTAATTGTCTGATGAAATGCTGATTCTCTGGACCTAGGACAATTCCTAAGTTTAGTTTAGAGGATGTGTGCTTTCTTTTATATGTACAATGTAGATTTCTATAATACCTACATACTTATGGACATAATACATCAAAGTAGAAATGGGTTATTTGGGGATAAGAGGATTTACCACTTCTGAAAAGAGTTCTTAAAATATCTTAACCCATGTATTGGGTTTGGTTTTCAATCTACTAAGTGCTTCTTGAGGAATTAATACCCTAGTCCTTTCTATGTTTCTAATATATTCTCTGATGATACTAATAATATATCTTAAGTTTTCATTAATTTGTGAACTCTAACTTGCTTTTTTCTTAAGATATTGCTATTGCACTCAATACTATATTTCAAGGAGTTCCTTGTGTGCCTGGTAATGCTTCTTGTCTTTTCATATGTTTAAGACTATAGGGTTAAATATCTATTTGGAAGATTGGGTTTATCAGAGTTACCCATTCCCCTGAGTTAAATTTCTGGTAACATATTATCTCATTCATGGGGAGTTTTCAATAGATGAAGAGTCATGGTAGACCAGGACTAGACAGGCTCAGTGGTGGAGTACTTGCCTACTATCACATGGTTCTAGGTTTCAACCCAAGTGCTGTAGACAGACAGAATGTAGATGATACCACTTGAAGCTACTAATCTGATGTGTTATAACCTTTAATTTCTCCACAACTTCAGTTGCAGTACCTTGGGTTTTTAATTTTCTTAAAACTTTAAATTTATTTTTCATCCTATTTGTAGGACTTCCAGCTGAAAGGTGTGTGAGTGTGTGTGTGGGGGTATGATGTATTTTACAAACTTTCTCTTCCTGCCACAAAATAATGACGTCTATGCTTCCTGCAAGTACAAGAGCTATACATTATTTCACTTTGGCATTCTCCTAATGGTTCATATAGCCCATAAGTGTCTATGTGTTATCCAGTTATCCAGCAGCAAGAATATGTGATATGGGAACAGGGCACAGAAATAATGTCTGCAACTAATGGGGATGGTGAAGTCACATTTTCTGCAAGGGACATTTCTTTTCTCTCAGGTATCTCATTCAGTTCACGGCTACCTTAATGGTGAAAAACAGTGCCCGAGATAGTCTGTAATTTCATACTTCTCAGTCTTACTGATTTTTCTCCTGATGGAACATGCATTAATGGCCCCCTTTCAGAGTTTTTCTGCACTTACTTTGTTTGTGATAACAATGTGAATGAACATAATACTCTTATTTCCCAGATTCATTTTACATAACCATTTTAAAAATAATATTTGTTACACAATCTCCTGCATCTCATTTATCAGGTGGGAAATAACTTCTCAACTTGAGAGGTATGTCTATTATTCAGCGATTTCTGGTTAGTTTCCACTGCGATAATAAAAATGATGATGACAAGAAATTAAAATACTGTGATGATAGTTACTCTTTTTCTTGAGCCATAGCCAAATGTAAAACACTTTAGCTTTCTATTACTTCTAAAGATGGTTCTTTCTCAAAATTGAGTTGATTTGGAAAGTCTGCTTCTCATACTGCTGAATCCCACAGAGCCTAATGTAGTTTTTTATTTGTTTAAAAATGGAGGCTGCAAGAAGAATGTCTAATTTGACTTGGAAGCACTTGTTCCTGTCAAAAACACTTTCTGAGATTTGTATAATTGGCATTTCTGATTTTGAAAACACTGAAAATGGTGTTTATCATATTTATTAGTCATTTCTATCACACTTGAGCCTCTGGGCACACTTAAAATATCCCAGAACTGGAGTAAAATGTGATCATCGTTCATTGAGGTTCATACTCTAAAGTTACTGTCTTAAATGCAAGAAATAGGTTATTTGATTTCCAACCCAACAGATATTTGTGGGGCAAGAACTATTAAATAGGAAATTGGATATCACCAAAAAGAGGCAGAGTGTGGAGGCCTCAGCAAGAAAGATTAGGTATTCCTTAAACAGCATAATTAAGACCCCAAGAGACTCATCAGTCCTTAATTGGCCCCACATTCTCATGAAATCCATGGTCTTATCTCACCTCATTTCTATTTTCTTTCATTCTTTTAAAAAATGCTTTACCACTTTTTTCATTTTGTAGACTTCTATTATTCCTGTTTTCTTCCCAAACACAGCAACCATGACTAAACACTCTCCAGTTACTTTTTCTTCAGTCTTGTCTAATTCTAAAGTGTATTTTAGATTGTGTGTGTATGTGTGTGCAAGCATGCACATATGGAAGGTGGAAGAAAAGTCAGCTTCAAGTTTGTTCCTCTATCACTCTCTACTTTAGTTTCTTACATAATTTTTAAAATTGATTCTTTGGGAATTTTTCCGCATGTACCCTCATTTCCCAGTCCCTCCGTATCATCTCCCACTCCCATAGGGTCCCCTCAAAAGAAAATTTAAAAACTATTATTAAAAATAAAACAAACAAAAACCCACTTCACTCCTCCATCTTTCTTGCCTCTCCAACACCTCTTCATTTGTCTTAGTGGCATTGGGAGCTGTGGTGTGCCAGGCACTTTTCTTCACTCTGCTTTACTTGTAGATGTTCATTGTAATGAGTTTTTGGCCTGGTTCAAGGCCTCTGACTTCTGATATACCATCAACACTGGACCCTCACTGAAACTCCTCCTGGATATCCTGCTGTTGCCCCCATGGAAATCCCATGGCATGGTTCTGCAGGACTGCAGAGTCTTAGCCCAACCATGGAAGGCTGAGCTGGGTCTGAGGAAGGGTAAGTATGCTGCTCGGGCACATTTCCCCAGCCTCCTAGAATCCTGGAGACAATCAGATGCATCAGGGAGTCTAGTCAAGCAGGAACTCATTTATTGTCCCACAGTAGGTGTCTTTTAAAGGAAAAAACCACAGAGCAGGAAAACAGCCAGCCAATGTTTTTAAAGGTCAGCCTAGGCACCCTAGACTTTATCTAGTAAACACCAGCTGTTCATGCAGTGACCTCATCTGGTTCAATCTAGGCAACCAAACATGTTTTATTTGTAAACAACTCATGACTCACCCATCTGACTTCCCCTCAGTGCCATCTTTGACTGGCTGGCTCGTATGCCCTACACAGGACCAGTACCTTCACACACTCTGACAGGTGGTAGATGTCAAAGCCCAGAATATGGGTCTGGATGGTAGCTGATTTGGTCACTACAGCCCACTGAGGCTTCCCCCTCAGGTGAGGGGCAGAGCTCTTATATGTCTATACAATCAGGGCAGCTCTCTCACACCCATGATGAGGGGTGGGATCATCTCTGCTGAGTGTGGGGCTAGCTCTTCCGTGAGTGGGACCAGTTCTTCTGCTGCAGTGGCCAGCCAGGGTCAGGGCCAGCTCTCTCAGGGCCAGCATACATGCTTCCTATGACCCCATATGGTATCTTGGGTCACGGAGTTCAACACAGACCCCAGATGCAGCAGGACCACAGACACAGACGTGGCCTTTGACAGCATCTCAGGCTCAGATGTCACCATGGCCCCAATGGCAGCCCAGGCCACTCTGATCCATGTGGCTCCAGTGGCAGTGAAGGGACCAGCTCCCCATTTCAGCAGCCATAACAGCTGAACATGCACTTGCCTGACCTTGTCTTAGTCACTAGAGGTTAGGTGCCTGCCTCGTGGCAAGGAACTAATCAGAAGTTAGCTGGTGGCACTATGCTTTATGGCTCTGGATGTGCTTTATGGACAAGTGCACAGCAATGCCGCACAGAGCATAGCAACCACCCTGGGAGGGCCTATGGGCCATAACAACCAGTTGACCAATCAACACAGGGAAAACCCTTCAAGGCTGGAGGCACACCAATCCTGAGCCTGTGCGTACCCCTAGACACTCCCCTTATGCTGCCCTATAAGATCTCTATGCAGCCACTTCGAACTGTCTTTCATAGCCATCCACCATGGTGGGTGGGTGAAAGACCCGAGCTAACATGGGTTTAGCTCGTTAAACAACAATAAAGCCTCGTGCAGTTTGCATCAAGCTTCCAACTCAGCCTAGTGATTGGGGTGGCCGCAGTCCTGGGCTGAGATCCTCGAAGCCTGAGCTTTCCGGGGGTCTTACAGCAGCATGGCCCTAGGACATCAATATATCCTCAGACAGCTGGCTAGACCCCAGGTATCCATACAGTTTTAGGTGGTAACAGGAACCATGGACATCAAATCAGACCCTGGCTATTGTAGTGCCATGGAACCATTCCTGGCCTTTGGCAGCAGCTCAGGCCACGTGTCATCATGGCACTGGGTGGCAGCACAGGCCACTCAGTATGGTGGCACAGACCTTGAACATCAACATGACCACAGATGGTGACCCAGATCCTGGGGCATCCATGTGGCCTTTTGTGGGAACATGGGTCATGGTGCCAACAGAGACCCTGGCTGTGGGTAGGACCAGGGACCCAGACATGGTCCTCAGCAGCAGCCTGGGCCTGGATGTCACCATGGCCCTGGATGGCAAGCACATGAACTGGTCTACTTCTGTCTCTCTTCCATGTCTCCAGCTGGGTGGGCCTGTGGATATCTTCTTCAATTCCAGGGTTGTGAGGACCCAGACAGGCTCATGCCTGTCTTTCACCAGCCAGGTTCTTTCAACACCCTGGTCCGTGTAGGTCTTTCTACATTATGTTATTTTTTAAGACTTATTTATTTTTATTTCATGTGGATTGGTAATTTGCCTGCATGTATGTTTGTACACCCTGTGACTTCTTGGAGGCTGCAGAACCCAGAGGATGCCAGATCCCCTTGATCTGGAGCGATAAATGGTTGTGAGCCACATAAATAGTTGTAAGCCACCATGTGGGTGCTGGGAATTGGGCTCAGATCCTCTGTAAGAGCAACAAGTGCTCTTAACCTTTGAGCCATCTCTCCAACCTCTCTGGCTTATTTTTTGAGGCAGAATTTCTCACTAAAACTGAAGTTTACCATTTCAGCTAGATTGGCGGTCCAATAAGCTTCCATGAACTGCCTTTCTCTGCATTTCTTCCTCTTTCCCTGCACTGGGATTACAGGCCCACACTGCCATGCCCAGCTCTGTTTATTTATTTTTTAACATATGTGTGCTGGGGAGCCAGATTTAGGTACTTGTGTTTACACAGCAAACACCAAGCCATCTTTACAACCCTGATTTCAGTATTTTAACCTTTAGTAAGTACAGTATGGATAATAATTCCAGGATAACTTCTTAATTTGGCTACAGGGAAACAGATAAGAATGATGAGTGAATGTATAGATATAGATTCAATAACTGAGACAGTCATCATCCTAAATGTTTCCATTTCTGTTTCTCTCTTCTTATTCTTTCTGAGACTTACCTCTCTCCAACCTCCAAATATCCGGAAGGTAAAATAAGGCATTTCTTTAACTACCCTCACTCTCCTTCATTCAGCTCTTGAAAAGATTTTCACAGAGTGTGATCTATAAACCAATGTAAAATTTCTCGTCCTTAGGGAATGAAATGCCCATGCAGATTGGCTGCATACGAGAAGATTCATCTACACCAACATCATTTCCTTAGCTTCTCTCATGCCCCAAGGGCAGAGAATTCCTAGCTGCATGTTCATAAGGTTGCAACTCTAAGAATATGTTTTCTGTGAATTGACACTGTGGTGGATAATGAAAGTAATAGTCTGGGCAACAAATGGATACACTTCTGGATTTGTAAAATACAGAGAATTAGATGAGATCATTCTGAGGTCCTATGCAGCTGTAACATTTTATGCTGTGCATCAATGGGACTGTATCCTTTTGGAAGCACATTCTCACTTCTTGTTCTTTTCATTGTTGAAAAAAAGCCTCATTTTGTGTTAAGACCTTTATGAAACCCTTGCTTTATAGCATATGATGAATAAGTCTATCCTCTTCAATCCTCACATTATACCTCTCTCCTAGAGATAGTAGGGAGGTTACAACAACTAAACCCTAACATTCTGAGCTCTCGAGGTTTAATATTCTTACATGAGGTTAAGAAATCTGAACAGTGACATGGGTACTGTGTCATCTTGTTTTTCCAAGAGGATTTTATTTTTGACCTCCAAGAACTGAAATAACTCAACAGTAAAACACTGAATACTTTGTGGTAACGGCTCTCTACAGCAAACAGCTTTCCTCGGCTCATAGGTTTCGTCAGAGGAACTTGCAGTGTAAAGAAAATTCCATCATCATAGACAAGCTTTTAGACTTACACTCTGCAATGGCAGATGGCAAGAGAAAACGCTGGATTTATGCTTCAATATTAATAGCTAACCCTCAGACAGATGATGTTTTGATATTAAAATGACCACCAAATAAGTGCTTGAATTGTGTTCATCTCTGAATTCACTCCCATAAGCAGTTTACTGACAGAGAGGGGCTATAAATATGACCAAGTTCATTTTTCCTTTCTACCTTGTGTTGTAAGATCTTGTTCCCTGCAAAATAGTGCCTTGCTTACTAGATATATTGGAAGACTCTGGTGGTCCAAGTTCAAGTTTCAACCTCAGACTTTATGTATAGGTCATCTGTTAACTGCTACCAAAACAAATTTAATGTGGGACAATGTTTTCTACTGGTGAGTTGGATGGTGATCAGTTCTGAGATATTACTTATCACCATTACCTTTCCGGTATTTACTGCAGAGAGTAGCCAAGAAAAAGTACCGAGGAAGATAAAGATTACCTCTTTACTTAAAGTGGTTGTTATGGTCCTCTTTGACTATGACAGTGTCATTAGCTAATATGCAGATCTCTCTACAGAATACCTTCAGAGAAGCAAATATTGAAACTCTAGTGGAGCTGGAGTTTGATGGTATGAATCCTTGGGAATGAAGGACCTCAAAGGACCTCTCTGCCACCCTAAGATCAGTTCTTTCCAATTTCCTCTCAGTTCCCACACTTCCTGGGTTTTAGGTTACCTAAGTAGATAGGTAGTCATCTTATGTGTTATATCAATACAATAGTCAAATCCCATTGTGGCTTAGTATGATTACTGGAATCAGAACTCTTAGATAAGAAATGCCAGTCAAAGGGTAGGGATGTGAGACCTAGAAGGGAAGGTGAACAGGGATGCAGAGAGAGGAGAGAGAGAGAGAGAGAGAGAGAGGAGAGAGAGAGAGAGAGAGAGAGAGAGAGAGAGAGAGAGAGAGAGATATTGATTTGTGGGCAAACTGGAATTCAACTTACCAGGAAACTTCTGGGAATCATTCTAGAATGTGAGTGTATTATGGATGGTTCTTCCCACCAGCCTGGTCCCACAGCTGCCTTGTACCAAACGAACACTCAAAGACTTATATTAATTAAAAACCTGTTGGCCAGTGACTAGCACTTCTTATTGGCTAGCTCTGTCTTAATTATTAACCCATAACTACTAATCCATGTATTTCCACGTGGTCTTGGCTTACCGGAGAATGCCAGACCTGCAGCTCCTTTGCCTGCTACATGATGACTGCTTAGTGTCTCTGCAGAGAAGAGAGTGATTTTCTGTTTGTCCCTAATTATATTCTTATTCTGCCCAGCTACTACACTTCCTGTCTGGCCAATCAGCCAATCAGTGTTTTATTCCAATTCTGTTATTTATAACCAATAACAGAAGCATGTATACAGAAGAACATTCCCCATCATGAGTGTTTTCATTGTCTTGTTTAAAGAACTGAATATTATATAGCAATCACGTCACTCATTGGTTGAGCATTACTCACAAAGATGTCAATTTACTGGCATTACCAACCTGCATCAGCATGGGCACAGTGGATTCTAGCAGTCACAGACTCTCAAGCAGAGATACAGGTTCTTAAAGTTGGAAGTCCCCTTCAAGGAGCCACCTCCAAGATCTACAGTACACAGCATACTCTATATGAATCAGGCTATAGATCTGCAAGGTGATTGGATCAGGTATAAAATATAACCCAGTCTCTATATAACCCACATAACTTCATGTGCCCAGTCTCTTTATAGTAAGAATTAGAGACTCTTAATGGTCTGGAAGAAAACACTTGGAGCTCTTAACATCTAGATACTGAATTCACTCTTTGTCCTTTTTGCTCACTTTTCATTGGCCAAACTTATCAACAAAAAGATAGGGAGAATGCTACTTTTTCTGTAAAATTAATGTAAGGGAGATTGTTATTGTTAATAAAAATTCAATCTACCATGTTCTCTAAGCCTTAAGTTTCAAAATCTATATTAACAAATGTCCACAGAGAAAAAGAAATAGTTCCTGTCATTGTTGACTAATGGTACCTATTGATTATCTTTAAGGATGTGCTTTCAATAGAAGAGAGGCGATATTAATGAAACCGTTATAAAAAATATTAATTAAAAATAATTAATACTTGTATATATCACAGTAAGTAATTTATTGTAATGCAACCTTTAAAAAAAAAAAACTAGCATGACCAGAGCATGGAAAGTCTCTCAAGACCTTAGTAGAGATCAAAACCAGAAGATTGGACAAGAACTACATTAAACAAGATCTCAGGAAAGATGTAATCCTTTGTAAGAAGTCAAGAAAAACACCATGAACTCAAGAAAAAAAAGGGTTGACTTCGAGAGTGAATTTGTGAAGGAGGTGGGAGAGTTCATTCTGAGAGAGACTTCTGAAAGCAGAGCTGCCAAACATGCTGAGCAACATCACAACAATACATTCAGGTGCTTTTCTGCCAAAACTCCAAACTAACTATTCATTAAGATAACAATTACAAACCCTCATAGTAATTTTGTCACACAATTTTATATCTGGGGGGTTTCATTCTCTTTATTTTTAGTGTCATCTTTTCTCCTAAACTGTTAATTTGGAAAATCAAACTCTGAACTAATAATATTCTTATTAATCTTCATGTGACAGGCTATATAATAGCTCACAAGGATGTTTCGAGCTCAATTTTTAGAACCTGTGAACACTTTACTTTACAAAAACTACAGTTTTGAGGATGTTCTTAAAATGAGGAGATAGCCTGAATTACCCAAGTCAATGCAATCAGAAGAAGCTGGTCAGACATAGGAAGGAGGAAAATGGCGGAAATAGGAATTTGGAGAATTAAACCAATATGGGATCTATGCCACTAAGACCCAAGCCAGGTAAGAAGACTCTAGAAGGTGATAATGGTGAAGATCAGATTCTCTGAAGCCCCTAGAAGAGTCCACATCTGCCAACACCTCGATTTTTATCCCTCAAAGACTTATTTCAGACCTCTGACCTCTAGAAATGTAAGATTGCATATGTGTTGTTTGAAATCACTAAGTTTATGGTGAGTTGTTGCAGCTGCTATGCTCAGAAAGTCAAAACTCAAACTCAGTCTTCACAATATAGGATGTTCTCTCCATATTGAGTCAAGAACCTTACACTTTTTCATTTAAAGGCATAAACAATTCTCAAAGAAATGACCACTTCTAGGGTGAGAGCCAGAAAGACACAGTGGGACCAAATGAAACTAGAATAGTTTTTGCAGTGCCCAAAAACAAAATAAGCAAGTGTAAAGGGTAGGGTTTGCCAAATTGATAGACAAGCCAACCTTAATGTGTCCCTCATTGGCCAAAACTAAACAGTAGAATATAATATCTGATCATAACATTTCTTTGTTATTTTTGCATTGTTGTGAGCAGATTTCTGACAGAAGTATTTTAAAGGACAAATTACTTATTTTAGACCACAGTTTTGGAAGGCTCAATGAATGGCCACTTGACTCCCTGTTTCTGGGTTCCTGGTGAAACAGAAAATCATGTGAGTGGGATCATGTGGTAGAGGATGATTATCTCACCGCAAAGAGTTACAAAGAGCCAGAAGGGGCCAGAGGAAGAAATAGCCTCTAAGAATGTACTCCAGAAGCCTACTCTTTTCAAGAGGTTGCCCCCTCCACCTCCAAAAGTTTCCACTACTTTTAAATAATGCCATCAAATGGATTTATGCCACCCCTGGAACAATCCATGAATAAAGGCAAAGGATGATCCAAATACCACTGGCTGCCAACTGAGCCCTTAGTACATGAACCTGTGAGTAATTTTCATACTTAAACCACAACAGAAGCCAAAGTAGAAGCCATAGAACCATGTATCTATTTTATACAAATTTAGATTATTCCCTTCTCCAAAACTTGGAGCTTAATCTTCTCACTCAGTATTGAGTAAATTTATTGAGAGTATGGTTAGTATTAGTAAGAGTATGACAAGAGAAAAGTGGTAACTGTTCAGCTGATAAACTTGGCAAACAGGTGGCCCCTAATATGATGTGATTAAAGCATTTCATTTCAATGTAGTTTTCTTCCCCTAAAATCTCTGAGTCCAAACAATGAGAAAACACCAGATAAACCCTAATTAGGGGTAGTCTTTATGATACATGGCCAGTAGTCTTCGAAACTTGTAAGATTAAGGGAAGTCTAAAAAAGTGTCAGGCCACAGAGTCCAGGAATGCAACAAGGACTAGAAAATTACATTATTGGAAAAACCTGTGGAATCCAAGTCTGAGGTTTTGTTAACAGTAAAAGAGTGAGAGAAATGTAGTGTCTCACACCTGTAATTGCCATGCCCTAGAGGCTGAAACAGGGATTTCTGCAAGTTCACACCAGCCTGGATTACATAGTAAATTTTAGAACAGCCTGGACAACAGAGTAAGTCCCTCGTCTCAAAAATTATAGCAAATGACTTGAAAGAGTAAGAGAGCAATCTCAGTAAAAATGAATTATGGATATATAGCAGTGTGTTGTAGACTTGGAGCTTCATAAAACCAACAGCAACAACTTAATGGTGTTATTTTCATTTTCTCCCATAAGTCAGGGTATCCCAAGTGGTAAAGTCACACACACACACACACACACACACACACACACACACACACACACACACTTTGTTTTCCTCATTATCTGCTTACACAGCCCCAAATAGATTAGGTATACTGTCATATAGCTCAAATAATCATCACAATAACTCAGTGGAGTAGTTATGTGTATCTTTTCTTTCCAAAGGAGAATGCTGAATCAAAAAAGAGGTTAACTGACTCACCCAAGAGCTTTGACTCTGACAGCACAGGCAGTTGGCTCTACTTCTTGTCTAGAACTAATAAGTTACAATGCCTTAGAGTCTACATGATTGGCTTAAAGTTACAGAGTTGAGTGGTTTAGAACTGAGACTAATATTGAAGCTGCCTGCTTCCCAGTCGGGAGATTATCCCTCTCTCCAGGTAACACCCCCACCCTCCTTTTTTCATTTTCCAAAGCACAGTGACAGTCTTTTCGATTTCAGTAGTCACTCTGAGCCTTTCATAATTGCCAAAATGGAAACAATTTGAGCAACAAAATAAACGAAATAGTATTAAAATACAGCCCAAGGTATAAATAAATAGGCACAATCCCTGCCACCGTAATTAAATGATTAAATGAATAACTGAACCGAGAAGAAGGAATTCATTTGATTCCAGCCCCTACCCCAGTTTAACAACCCCTAAATGGCTAAGCCTCATCCAGCCTTGATAGGAGGGTCTGTGCCTAGTCTTATTGTAACTTGCTATGATGTGTCCAGCCCCTAACCCAGTTGAACAACCCCTAAATGGCTAAGCCTCATCCAGCCTTGATAGGAGGGTCTGTGCCTAGTCTTATTGTAACTTGCTATGATGTGTTTGGTTGACATCCCTGGGAGGCCTGCTCTTTTCTGAAGGGGAAAGGAGGAGTAGTGGATCTGGTGGAGAGGGGCAGTGGGAGTTGGAGATGGGTGAGTGGGAGGAGTTGAGGGAGGGGAAGCTATGGTTGAGATGTAGTTGTCTGCATGTAATATATGACAGAAGAAAGAAATGGAAGAAAGGAGAGACAAAGAAGGAAAGAAAGAAAGAAAGAAAGAAAGAAAGAAAGAAAGAAAGAAAGAAAGAGAGAGAAATAAAGAGAGAGAGAAATAGAGAGAGAGAAAGGAAGAAAAAAAGGAAAGAAGAGAAAGAAAGGAAGGAAGGAAGTAATGAAGGAAGAAAGGAAGGAAGAAAGAAAATGACATCCATTCTAATTCCAGGTTGAAAGCTGAACAAATTTTTTTTTAAATTGTCATTGGTCTAGTTTTACGGCAAGATTCTGATCCTAACAGATTGTCTCAGGGACTGAGGACAATTCAAAATTTATTCTGCTTTATGGATATTGTTTTGACAGCTCCTGGCCTTTTTTAATCTTTAAGGATTAGCTTTGCTTAGAGGAGCTTTATATTTAATATTTTGGCACCCTTTGGAGTTTTTACTTTTCTTTACATGTTCTCTGCAGTGAGACAATACTGTTTTCATCAGTTATTGTCCTTCTCCAAAATATTTAATTCTCAAAGAGAAGAACAACATAAGATTTTTAGGATAGGAAAACACATTAATGATTTTTTGAAGCCTTGAATCTCTTTTTCAAACTGTATTCAAATGGAATCTGCTCATCCTTTCGTTAGAATCTCGCCAACAGCTCAGTGCTTAGTGTCTTTTCATGGAAAGCAGATTGGGGACTCTTCATCAAAAGCATAGTTCAGAAACAATAAAATGGAGAAAAGTTTTTCAAATTTAGCCACAATTGCAATTAACACATTTGTGAAGGGCATGTCTGCTTCCAGTGAGCACTTGCCTGGTTCTTCCCCCCAATCCCTGAAACCTAGTGAAGTTGCAAATATTTTCTCTTTTGCAAGTGTGGGGATATAAGTTAGACCAAAGTTTGCTAGGTTAATTGTGGAACACCATCATTTGATGTTGCCTTGACATCTTAAGGAGAAATGATTATAGTAAGACAAATTCTGCAACTATACCAATAATAATCACATTTATAAGGAAATAGTGTTGGTTCTTAGATATACTACCTCCATAAAAACGACAGCAAGGCACATTTACTAGTTCATTAGGTATGATAGTAGGAGATGAAGCAAAATCGAGGCTACCAACAGCTATTCTTCTGATTTCCTCTTATATTTCACAAGCAAGGGAAAAATCATGTGCAAAATTTTACTAAAACATGGGAAGATAACGTATCAACAATCTATACAATCAGCCTTTTAGAAGAAAACATCCCAGTGCCTTAAAAAGTAACAGAATTGTTAATTGGTAATTATTTTTAAAAGCACACAACAAGTGATGCAATAGGGACAATTTTGGACTCTGGCACTTAGTAGTTGGGATGCTTAATTGAGATGATAAAATCTTTATGAAGCTTCTTATTATAAGGGGAAAATTATACCTTTTGTGTAATGTACTTCCATTCAATAGTTATTATAGTTGTTGTTTATGGTTTTATTAAATGACTGTCCAGTTGCCTGCTTTAGAAAATCTTCAGATAAATGCCTTCTTGGCCCTAAACTAGAAAATGTCTGCCTTGAAATTTGTTCTTTCTTTGTACTCACTGGCATCCAATGCTTTAAAAATTAATGTACTGAAGAATTACTTGTTTAATGCTCATAAAACCACTTCTTAGGCTATTTACTTGAAAATGAATTTCATGGGGAGGAAAATATCAAGCAGTAGGGCAGGAAAATATCTTCTAACTGTGATATCAAGGCAGGTTACAAGTATTGAAGTAGCAGCAGGTACTTCAAATGAAGAAGTGAATGCCTTTCAAATAATGACGAAAGCCATCTGAAGCAGAACAGTGAAGACAAGTCCAATTTGTTAAATGCTCTTAAGATGTAGAGGTAAGAGTAACACTTGAAACATGTTCAGCTTCTGCCTTCACACATGAAAGGAGTTTTATTTCGGTAACCATGGTTACCTTTTTGCTCTACTAAAATACTCGTTAAGTGGAAGAGACCAATGAAGAGTAAAGTTAAACCTTGTTGAGATGTATAGTGCAGACACTGGTCAAATCATAAAATTCCCTATTGCTTTGAAATTTTATATTTGTTTGGACAGTGGTGTAGTTATTTTCTATAAATGTATTTTCCCATTTCAGGACAGTACCTTGACCTAGTACATAGTAATAGTTTATAATCTAAAATGGCAACTTCTCATAGAAAATATACTGACTAACAGTGGAATTATGAGAGTGACTCAAGGAGAAGAAATGTGAAAGAAAAATGACCATTAACTGCTCATAGCATGTAAATCTTAAGAAGTAATACAGACCACAATCTTACACAATTGTAATTATGGATAAAAATTGAAAGCAAATACCACACCCCAGAAAAAAATAATAAGGGAGCCCAAACAGTTAAACCGTGTCACTGTGTGGTTATTGAATCACTCAATGTAAGGCTGTGCAACTAATTACTAAGGGGGACCAGGAGGCTGGCTATGGGATTTAAATCCATTACTGGCCTTTCTTTGGTTTGATAGATGATTCTGATAATATTTATTAGATGCCACCTTCTTCATCAAACCCATAGAGAAAAGGTGGTCTTAGAGGATCCCTATGTGTCAAGAAGACATGTTTGGGGAAAGGACAAAATCCTGAATAAGTGAAGTCCTGAGTGAATGTGTGCTGTTGACATGGACATGGGAATGGCAATGACTCCATAGCCTCAGGCTCAGAGGGATGGCAAAAGTCTTCCTTGGGGGACCAAGTGAGATGGTTCCCAGTGTATGCAGAGAATGCCCACCATAACTCTCTCTGCCCTGAAGCCTGCCACCTACAGAGACTGTCCTACTGAGATTAACAAAAACTTGTTTCCTTGCTTCCACTGTATGCCATAAACCCTACATTCTTTTCTATCTGTATGTGATAACGCTGCCTTCCAGCTCAACTGTATATAGTAGACTCCATGCTTCCAGAGTGCTGTGATTTCTCCACTAGAGGTCCCAGTCCACACTTTTCCAGCTTTTCTGTCTGTCTGTCTGTCTGTCTGTCTGTCTGTCTGTCTGTCTGTCTGTCAGCCTGTCTTTTCTTCTTCCTTGGATGCCCTAGTCAGGTCTGTCCCTGAAGCTGTGCTAAATGCAGCAGGTATACCTTTTGCCACTACTTCCCAAGAAAGGGTTCCATCTCACTCTTTTAGAAGAGAAATTTAACTGAAAAATTCCACTAATATTCATTGGAGAGTTAATTTTCATACTCTCTACAATGCCAATTTTTCATTTAAAAATTATCCCGTTTAGGATTGTTTTCATGTTTAATAATGTGTATACACATATGTCTCTGTGTATATGTAGGACATGAGTGCAATTGTCCAAGGAGACAAGAAGCCAGATAACCATGGAGCTGGACTTGCTGGCAGTTGGGAGCTTCTCAGTGAGGGTGCTCAGAAATGAATGCAGGTCCTCTATAAGA
This sequence comes from Cricetulus griseus, assembly GCF_003668045.3. Taxonomy (NCBI): domain Eukaryota; kingdom Metazoa; phylum Chordata; class Mammalia; order Rodentia; family Cricetidae; genus Cricetulus; species Cricetulus griseus. Next base: position 99,902,621 of record NC_048604.1, read on the forward strand.
GCAGTACGCACCCTTAACCTCTGAGCTATCATTTAAGAATTACTGAATGAAAGGATTTACATAGTGTAAAGGAAAAGAATACAAGACTGTTGTGGAATATTAGTTCAAGATGTCTTACATTCATTTATGCTGTGGAATATTTGTTTAATGATGCAAAAATGTGTTGCATTCTTTTATGTTGTGTTTGTTTAACTCTGTAAAGCTGTGTTACTTTGCCTGGCTAAAACTTTACCTTATTGGTGTGATAAAGAGATGAACAGTCAATATCTGGCAGAGAGAGAAATAGGCAGGGCTGCCAGTCAGAGAGAACAAATAGGCTCAAGAGAAGAGGGAGGAGTGAGAAAAGGAGGAGGAAAGAAGGATACCAGGAACCAGGCATCCAGCCACACAGCCAGCCATGGAGTAAGAAGGAAAGAAAGATATATAGAATACAGAAAGGTAAAAAGCCCAGAGGCACAATGTAGTTAAACATAAATGGGATAATTTATGTTAGAAAAATTGACTAGAAACAAGGCAAGATGAGGCTGGGCATTTGTAAGTAAGAATAAGTCTCCATGTATTTATTTTGGAGCTAGGGATGGGCCCCAAAATAATTTTAAAAAACAGCTACACAAGACAGTTTATGAAGAAAAAATAATTTTTCACTTGACATCTCATAACCATCCAGTGTCACTCTTCAGTGGAACTTTTGTGTTTATTTTGGCTCTTTTAGTGAGGACATGCCATGGTAGGTTTATGCACAGCCTGAAATGTCTCTGACCATTTTGCCATCCAGGAAAAAGTATGCTTGCAAGGAATGTTTATTCTTAGAGAAGGAGTGATGGTTTTGGAATGTCAAAGAAATGGAATAGGAGTCCTGCTTCAATCACACCTGAAAGACCCCTCTCTCCACTACAAACTCAACAGATCATTTTTTCTTTAATTTCAAAGAGCAAGCTAAAAAGTTTACAAACCAAATTTTCCAAAGAAAATGTCTTCTCCTCTGAGGCCCATGTTTTGAATACCAGGCCTCCTTCCTCTAGTATTTAAACTCCCTTAAGCTCTATTCAACTGACAATCCTCCACTCTAATTTTTTATCAGTTTGATGGCCATTTTTCTCCAGCCAATTTTACAAATGAATGCTCAATAATGTCCATCTTCTCACTTTTTCTCACACTTCACAATGTAATTTGACTCCTTTCTTAGGAGCAAAATTGCTTAGAGCAAGATAGTTGGTCATTTCCACATTCCTAAATCCATTGAACAGTCTTCAGAATTCTGACATGTTACCAACTACCTTCAAAACTATTGTTCTCTCTTTCTTTGGTGTATGTATTCTCTTGTCTCTATGGAAATTCTAATAAATATTTTATTTATTTATTTATTTATTTATTTATTTATTTATTTATGTGGGGAAGGAGTGCACATGCCATGGTGCAAGTGTGGCTGTCAGAGGACAACTTGTGAGAATCAGTTCTCTCCCTCTACTGTGTAAATAAATAAATGTTCTTAAAACTATTCTCTCTTCTGTCCTCCAGATATGTTTATTGTCTCACAGGGATTTTAAACTAGTTTGTAGCTAAGGTTAAATTCATCATAACATTTACAATATGAGTTTCTTTCACTATTTACTAATTTAATAGCTGTCTTCCACAATCTTCCCAAATGTTGAAGACAGTCTCTCAAACACCTACCTTCCATCAAGTCCTGTCATAGGAGATAGGGGATAAAAGAGATTGTAGACTGGTACAAGAACTTCAGAATCCAACATTTAGAAATGGAAAACAGGCTGGCATTGTTTTATAGGTGTGACTGTGAAGCCCACTGGCGTGAGAAAGTGAAAGCAGCTACGAGACTAACAGGTTGAAACTTTCTACACATCAGTAGGAGAAAAAAACTCATCTTTGTATATTTAAAGAATAGAATTCATTCTTCTTAACCTTCCTTCAGTGCAAAGTATGTTGCCAGGAACTAGTGGACTAAATTATTTCCAGTAACACACAACCAAATCTCAAGACAAATAGTGACATTTTATACCATGTAGTAGTAAACTGCATATCTCTTTTTCCAATTAGGAACAAGTGATTGTTTTCTTCCAACTTTGCTCTTTAATAGTAGAACTAATTTAAAGCTCTGGTTTCCTAGCAACTACAGCTGATCCGCACATTTCATGGGGATAGTAGATATACATTTCTGGAGAGATTTGAAGTTACTATCTAAGCTTTAACAGCATCATTTCTAATGGTGATATGAATTTTATTGAGGTACTCATAGACTTCTAGACAATAAATATCTAGTCAAAGTTTCTGGATTGCCTACCCTTATCTGGCTGCAGTAGTAAAAGAAGAGATTGTGTGATTTCATCTGCATTCTAAATTTGTCCTTTTTTGCCATTTGCAATAAAATTTTAGTGAATTGTAATTTGTTAAGTGCTATAATCTTTTAGGTACTGAATTGGTTGATGTATAAATTTACTCTTTATAAGGACCTACTCTGTTGTTCGGGATTCAAATTCTAAATTTATTAACTCAAATGACCTTTGCTGATAAATACCTTGTCATATACAAGGTTATAAATTACAGTAGTAGAATGCTACCAAAAATGGCCCAGGTAAGCTGTTGGTAGGAAATTAGTTTTGGCAAAGTGGTTTTGTTTTGTTTCTTTTTTTTTCTTTTTTCCAGGCCAGGAATACAAATTCATGTAATTGCTTTCAACATACATCAGTGAAAGGAAGGTCAACAGTTCTCAAGTTTGATTTTTGTGTTTACCCCGTAGGCTCTAACACTTAGTCAGGGGCTTTCAAAATTATTGAATTTGATTTCTTTATATTCTTACAAATAATAAATGTTATAAGTGCTTGGTCAGTAGTTTAAAAAAATTAATGGAAACATCTTACAGGCAATGTAGGAAAATCATAAAGTATGAGAGAGAAAAGTCAAGCAATTTTCAAATGGGCTTGCAGACATAATTTAAACCAGAAAAAAGAAATTCATTAGCAAATACAGTTCTTCCCATTTGTTAGAGGCTTCTAGGACCATTTCTAGTCTTGGGCTGTTTTTATCTCTTACTTTTCCCTTCATATTGACTGGGGCATTTCCCAATCATACTTCATGTTGATAACTAACTAAAGAAATGAAGTGAAACTCTGCTGATTCATTGTTGTTGTTGTTGCTGTTCTCTTTAAGCTTGCCTGGTTTAAACAATGATACATCTGCAGCAGATGCCCAGTGTAATAGCTAGCTCATTTTCAGAGCCAACATGATAGTATTTAGAGTCCCCAAGAAAAAAACACCTCTACATGTATCTGTGAAGGTGTTTCCAAAGAAGTTTAATTGAAGAGAGAAGACCCTACCCTGAATATGTCTGGCACCATAGTATGGTCTATGGTCTCAGACCGAATCAAAAGGAGAAATGGAGCTGAGCAGCAGCATTCATCTCTCTAGGCTTCCTGATTGTGGACTGCAGTCATAATGCACTGTGGTCACCAGCTGCTTCACTCTTCTGTCAGCACACCTTCCCTGCCATGGCAGGCTGTACCCCCAAATTATGAGCCAAAACAAATCCTTCCTTATGTTGCTTTTCAGGTGTTCCCCTACCCAGAGCAACAATAAAAATAAGTACTCTGTAGGGAAGTACCCATTTGTGGTATGAATAAGTTTATATTTCTGAAATACTACTAAGATCTATTTCATTAATATATCATCTTGTATTTGTAGAAGCATAATGCATAAGTGTATAGTTTAATAGATTATTGAAAACCATCCCTCTGTGCCATGATGGTAGAACGATGAAGTCCCTAGAAGTCCCTAACCTGTCTCTTCCTGATGATAATCCTAAACACCTCCTGCCTAAAGTGAATATCTTGACTTTCATACTGAATAAAAATTACTTCATGTGGCCCATTTCCAAAATATGTTTTCAATTAGATCATTTAGTATATGGCCTAACATTTTTAGCTCAGCCTTTTATTTGTATTTACTATTTATCCATGTTGTTGTGGGGAGGTCTAATTCATCCATTGTCTAGGTGAATGGTATGCTATCCTGTCTATCTCCATTTGTTTATCACTACAGCTATTAAGTTGTTCCTGTTGGGAGAGTGGTTTAACAATTCCAAAGGAAACATACTAGGACATATTTCCTGGTTACATATAAGGACCTAATTCAGTGGTGGAAAAGGTATAGGGATAAAATGGTCTCATAGGCTGTACTCTATAATGTATATTTCTACAAATGGTGCATGAGAATCCTCATTGCTATTCCTGCTTATTAAAACTTGGCAATTATATGTACACATATAATAAATTGATATTGTGATATACATAGACAGACAGACAATAGTGTGTTTTACTTTTTGTGCTTATTTGTAGTCTGGGAATAGAACCTTTAGACTTGTACATGTTAGACAAGTACTTTTTCACTGAACCACATACCCACTCCAAATGTTTTATTTTAATATCATGATCAATATGCAGCACTATCCCATTGTGCTTAATAATTAACAAAAGGTATATATATATATATATATATATATATATATATATATATATGAGAAATGTTGATTTTTTTCATCTAGTGTATCCTCAGTAGAAGCTGGAGGCATAAATGGCAGCATTTTATCTATATGTACCCTGTGGTCTCAATTTCCTTAGTGAGTCATAGCGATTGGCTTACCCATAAAATTGAAAAAGATTAAAGTGATTCACTAGAATCTATTTCGTTTTAAACATACCTGTAATTTCAATTTATATGATGTTCTCCTTTGAACATTTTCTTCTCCTTTTCATTACTTTTAATGAAATTACTTAGCAACCATTTATTACTTGGAAGTCTCTGCCAATCAGTACATCTTATCTCTCCCAAGTACAAGGACAAGCTAAATTATATTTTTCTCTGAAACCACGTGTAAGATTAAATTAAAAAGGACAGCACACTAAATTGAGTAACACATCAGAATTCAGTCATTTTACTTATTAAACCCTTTTTAAAAACAGCACTAATATTACTTCTTGCATCTTATTCCTCATATGTAGATATTCTGTGTCTTGTTAAAGTGCTAAAAACTGGAATTTGATTACTCAAAGTATTTTATGTCATGTAAAATATTTCACAACTCACTCTTTTTATTTAATATTTTCTTTATTATTTAGTTTTTTATAGTTTTTTAAAACTGATATATAAAACATAAAATTATGCACATTTATGAGATACTAAACCATCCTGAGTGAGGTAACCCAGTCACAAAAAGACAAACATGGTATGTACTGGCTCATATATGAATTTTAGATGAGAGTAAAGGGTTACAATCCTCTCACCAAAGAAACTAGGAAATAAGAAGGATTCTAAGAGAAAAATGCATGGACCCCAGAGAATGGGAAGGGGCAGGATCTTGTGAGCTAATTGAGAGCATGAGGGTAGGGGAGAGGGTGCTGGCAGAATGTGAAGAGGAGAAGAGGAGGGGAGAGGAAGAAATGGAGGAGCAGAAATATTGAGTTGGAGGAAGAATAGAGGAGAGCAGGATGAGAGATACCATAACAGAGGGAGCCATTATATGTCCGAGGAGAGATCTGGCACTAGGGATATTTCTAGAGATCTACAAGGATGACACGAACTGACAATCTAGGCAATGGTGGAGAGGCTACCCTAAACGCCCTTCACCTATAATGGACTGGTGACTACTTTTTATGCTATCCTAGAGCCCTCATCCAGTGGCTGATGGAAGCAGAGGCAAACATCCACAGATATACACTGAACTGAACTCTGGAACCTAGTTGCAGAGAGGGAGGAATGAAGATCAAAGGGGTCGGTACCAGGCTGGTGAAACCCACAGAATCAGCTGGCTTGTACAAGGGGGAGCACATGGACCCCAGACTACTGTCTGGGAGGCCAGCACAGGACAGAATCAGAGCCCTGAACATGGATGCATAACTCACTTTAATGTGAAACGCAATTAATGCAGATCGCAATGGATTTATCGTCACACACTCTCATTAAATTTTAGATGAGAAAGACTAGTGATATAGCCTTGTTGTGGAGCAAGGCCCCAGATTCCATTTCTAACACTGCCAAAAGGTCTCATCTAGGAGAAATACTTGCATAGTCTTTCATATTTGACTTTTAAAAAGGGGCATTTTGATGCACCTTCAGCTATCCTTTGTCTTTATAATCACATTGTAATTTCCTTCTTGGGAGTTCTATCAAAAGAGGGAGAGAGAATTTATGTGCACCATCAGTCCTCTAGAGGACTTGCTTTTATATGGAGCCCTGTCTCCTGGCTATCATGTAAGTCAAAACATAACTCAAATTTCAATAAGTTACACATTTCTGATCATTTTGTTGGGCTAAAATCTTCTAGGACTAAATTAAAATATCAATATTTAGCTATAGAAAATAATATCTGGCAACTATATGTAAAGATAAAAGACATTAATGAGATTGTTTCTTCTGGTCCTTTCTGGAGGGTGTCTGTTTCCTTTAGAAAACACTTAAAACTTGGCACCAAGGATAACAGTTACTGTTATCTCACTGGCATCACCTATAACTACAATGGAGGCAACTTATGGACTCAAGAAGTGCCTTTTTTAGGAATGATGATCTTCATTCCCCTCTTAGCGATTTCACCAAGTGTAAATGTTGGATGCTTTGATGTACATCATTAGTCTTACAGCAGTGCAGGATACTTTCATCACAGATGGTCTTTGAAACTCAAAGGTTCACCATATTCAATGCAAATGCCTGTAAGACTAACATCTGAAGGGCTTCAGCAACTTTTTATAACATAGCTCAAAAGCATCAGAAATTTCATTTCACATTCTTATCAGTGGATATTATATCTTCATATAAATTTAGTATGACAAAAAGCATATAGAGACTTGTTGAGAAGTGTAGAATCTGAAAGAATTTACAGAATTCATCCATTCATCATTTACACAGAATTGGATGCTAGAAGTATGACCTATATTTCCGTTTGGAGTGGGAATATATCTAAGGATGGAGATAGGAGAGAGAGGGGGAACAGGGACCACAAAATAGTGAGTGTATGTATAGGGCCAATATTTCATAAGGCCCAGACAATCTCATCATCAAAGAAGCTTCCTCCTAGAGCAGATGGGAACAGATACAGAAACTCAGAGCCAGACATTCTGTAGAGAGGGATAGACTTGGACCATTCAGCACTAAATGAGATAAATCCATCAAACCCCTCCCCTCAAAGCACAGGAAACTCCACTGAAGAGTGTAAGAGCCAGAGGGGATGGAGGACATCATAACAAGGCCCTCTAAATTAACTGAGCAAGGCTCATATGAATGCCCATAGACTGAGGCATCAGCATACACAGGGCTGATGTGGGTCTGCACCAGGTCCTTTGTGCATATATTATCAACTCAAGTTTAGTGTTTCATGAGATTCCTGAGTGTGTGAAGGAGTGGATCTCTGTGCCTTCCCTTGGGATCTTTTCCTTCTGTTTGTTTTGTCCAATTCCAATGTGTTAGTTCTTGTTTTATATCATATCATGATCCAAATGGGAGAGGAGTGGGCAGAAACTGAGTGTAGTACAGGGAGGGGAACCATAAACAGGATTTATTATATGAAAAATCTATTTTTTTAATAAAAGGAAAAAAGACAGAGGCAATCCATTAAAAGTGACTGAATTATTAGTGAGAAAATAACTATGTTGGATTTACAATGTGATTTTAAATACAGATGAGGTAAGGTTTTATTTTTCGTGAAAAGAAAATGCAATGGCCCAATTACATTCTATCAATACCATTCGCGAAATACAAAATTAACACGGTAATGGAATATTATAATGTTACTAATTGAAGGATCATATTTTAGATGAGTTGATTTCTTTCCTAGCATGGAAGAGGCCCTTGATTCAGACCCTAACGCCACAAAAACTATTACTAACTTAAGTGGAAATTTTTTTGTTTTCAAAGGAAAACTACACACAAATTAAATAATAATGTATAGCAAGTTAACTCACCTGTCTTTGACCATTAAAGGTAGATATCTTTCACTAATGAGTCAAAAATTGCTGCTTGCAAAACCTGCCTAGAAATGTGCATGTACCTGTACCAGGCTTTTTCTTTTAGGCCACCAACCAGCTCCCAAATCATGACACAGAGACTTACTATTATTTTGAATGTTCAGCCTAGCTTAGGTTCTTTTCTGGCTAGCTCTTTTAACTTAACCTGTTTCTCTTTATCTATCCTTTGCCTCGGGATTTATTACCTTCCTTTCTTTCGTATATCTTACTTTCACTGCTTCTCTATGTATGGCTGGCTGACATCTGCCTGTCTTCTTGCACTGGGTATGTCCCTCTTTCTCTCCTTCTTTTCTTTTATTCTATTTCTTCTTTTTGAGCTGAGATTTCTCTTCCTATTTAGTCTCTCTGCCTGGCAGCCTGGCCTATCCTTCTCTCTGCCTAACTATTGGCTGTTCAGCCCTTTATTAGACCAATCAGGTACCTTAGCCAGGCAAGGTGAAACAAATGCAGCTCATCTTTAATAATTAAACACATATCTTTAAATTGTTAAACAAATGCATCATAAACAAAATTAACACATTTTTACACAGTTAATGTAATATTCTGCAGCATAAACAAATGTAACATATCTTTGCCTAGTTAAAATAGTATTCTATGACATACAACTTTTCAAAAAAGGAAACAATTTCAACGATGCAATGTACTTAAGTTATGACCTCCTAAACGATAAAATGAGGCATGATACAATGTTAAAGGATTCATATGAACAAACAGCTGCTCACAGCCCTTAACCAGAAGAGGCCCAGGGTCTGCACCAAGGGGGCACTGGAGAGGAGATCTACAAAGCAGAGACAAAAGCAACCAGTTATGCAGTGGCCTTGTGTGCCTGTCCTGAAGGGAAGTCCCAAATTCTAGATGTTTGTGGCTTCTGACTGTTTAGCAGTGCTTTTTTTTTTCTTTCTTTTATTTATTTATTAGTTCTAGTTAGGGAACAAGTTTGTTTCACATGTAATTCCCTCCTCCCTCTCCCTCCCCTCACCCAATCCCTCCTCCCCCACTCCCAGCCTACCCCCCACTCCACCCACCCACCACTCCCCAGGCAGGGTAGGACCCTCAACAGGGGCTCTTCAATGTCCACCAAATCTTCCCGTGCTGGTCCTGGGCCCTTCCCCATGTGTCCAGGGCCAGAGTGTATCCCTTCACGTGGGATGGGCTCTCAAAGTCCCTTCTTGCACCAGGGAAAAATACTAATCCACCACCAGAGGCTCCCTGGAGTGCAGAGGCCTCCTTATTGACATCCATGTTCAGGGGTCTGGATCAGTCTTGTACTGGCCTCCCCGACAGCATCTGGGGTCGATGTGCTCTCCCTTGTTCAGGCCAACTGTTCCTGTGGGTTTCTCCAACCTGGTACAGACCCCTTTGCTCTTCATTCCTCCCTCTCTTCAACTAAATTCCCGATTTCAGCTCAGTGTATATCTGTGGATGTCTGTCTCTGCTTCCATCAGCCACTGGATGAGGGCTCTAGGATGGCATAAAGAGAAGTCATCAATCTCATTTTAGGGGAAGGGCTTTTAGGTTATCCTCTCCACCATTGCCTGGATTGTCAGATCGTGTCATCCTTGTAGGTCTCTGGAGATCTCCCTGGTTCCAGATCTCTTCTCGAACCTATAGTGGCTCCCTCTGATATGGTATCTTTCATCCTGCTCTCTCTCCTCTATTCTTCCCCCAACTCAATATTTCTGTCCCTCCATTTCCTCTCCTCTACTTCTCTTCTCTTGCTTTTATTGTAGCAGCTCCCTCCCCCCTCCCCTCATGCTCCCAGTTAGTTCAGGAGTTCATGCCACTTCCATTCCTGGGGACCATTTATCCCTTAGAGTCCTTCATGTTTCTTAGTTTCTTTGGTGAAGAAGATTATAGGCTGGTAATCCTTTGCTCTGAGTCTAAAATTCATTTATCAGTGAGTACATACCATGTTTGTCTTTTTGTGACTGGGTTACCTCACTCAGGATGGTTTCTTCTAGTTCCATCCATTTGCCTGCAAATTTTAAGATTCCATTTGCTTTTTTCTGCTGAGTAGTACTCCATTGTATAAATGTACCACATTTTCTCAATCCATTCTTCAGTTGAGGGGCATCTAGGTTGCTTCCAGGTTCTGGCTATTACAAACAATGCTGCTATGAACATGGTTGAACATATGTCCTTGTTGTATGAACATGCACTATTTGGGTATATACCCAAGAGAGGAATGGCTGGATCTTGAGGTAGACTGATTCCCATTTTTCTGAGCAACCGCCATACTGATTTCCAGAGTGGTCTTACAAAGTTTGCACTCCCACCAGCAATGGAGGAGTGTTCCTTTTTCTCCACATCCTCTTCAGCATAGATTGTCATTGGTATTTTTGATTTTAGCCATTCTGACAGGTGTGAGGTGGTATCTCAGAGTTGTTTTGAGTTGCATTTCTCAGATGGCCAATGTTTTTGAGCACTTTCTTAAGTGTCTTTCAGCCATTTCAGATTCCTCTGTTGAGAATTCTCTATTTAGTTCTGTACCCCACTTTTTAATTTCATTGTTTGGTGTTTTGGTGGCTAGCTTCTTGAGATCCTTATATATTTTGGAAATCAGTCCTCTGTCAGCTGTGCGATCGGTGAAGATCTTTTCCCATTCTGTGGGTGGTCGTTTTGTCCTACTGACAGTTTCCTTTGCCTTGCAGAAGCTTCCTAGTTTCAGGAGGTCCCATTTATTAATTGCAGACCTCAATGTCTGTGCTACTGGTGTAATGTTCAGGATGCCGTCTCCTGTGTCAATTTGTTCAAGGGTAATTCCCACTTTCTCTTCTAGAAAATATAGTGTGGCTGGATTTATGCTGAGATATTTGATGCATTTGCACATAAATTTTGTACATGGTGACAGGTATGGATCTATCTGCAGTTTTCTGCATGTCCAAATCCAATTGTACCAGCACCATTTGTTGAAGATGCTATCTTTTTTCCATTGTATAGATTTAGCACCTTTGTCAAAGATAAGGTATTTGTAGGTGCGTGGGTCAATATCAGGGTTTTCAATTCGATTCCATTGGTCTATCTGTCTATTTTTGTGCCAATAACAAGCTGTTTTCAGAACTATGGCTCTATAGTAGAGCTTGAAGTCGGGGAAGGTGATGCCTCCAGAAGATCCTTTATTGTAAAGAGTTGTTTTGTCTATCCTGGGTTTTTTTATTTTTCCATATAAAGTTGAGTATTGTTCTTTCAATGTCTGTGAAAAACTGTGTTGGGATTTTGATGGGGATTGCATTGAATCTGTAGATTGCTTTTGGCTGGATTGCCATTTTTACTATGTTAATTCTACCTATCCAAGAGCATGGGGGATCTTTCCATTTTCTGGTATCTTCTTTAATTTCTTTCTTTAAAGTCTCAAAGTTCTTATTGTACAGGTCTTTCACTTTTTTGGTTAGTGTTACCCAAGATATTTTATGTTGCTTGTGGATATTGTGAAAGGTGATGTTTCCCTGATTTCTTTCTCATTGGATTTATCATCTGTATATAGTAGGGCTACTGAATTTTGAGTTAATTTTGTATCCTGCTACCTTGCTGAAGGTGTTTATCAGCTGTAGGAGTTCCCTGGTAGAGTTTTTCGGGTCACTAATGTAGACTATCATGTCGTCTGCAAATAGTGAAAGTTTGACTTCATCCTTTCCAGTTTGTATCCCTTTGATCCCCTTTTATTGTCTTATTGCTATAGCCAGAAATTCAAGTACAATATTGAAGAGATATGGAGAGAGTGGACAGCCTTGTCTTGTTCCTGATTTTAGAGGAAACGCTTTGAGTTTCTCTCCATTTAGTTTGATGTTGGCTATTGGTTTGGTGTATATTGTGTTTATCGTGTTTAAATATGTTCCTGTTATTCCTGTTCTCTCCAAGATCTTTATCATGAAGGGATGCTGGATTTTGTCAAAGGCTTTTTCAGTGTCTAGTGAGATGATCATGTGGTTTTTCTTTTTCAGTTTGTTTATATGGTGGATTACATTGATGGATTTTCGTATGTTGAACCATCCTTGAATCCCTGGGATGAAGCCTACTTGATCATGGTGGATGATTTTTCTGATATGTTCTTGGATTCGGTTCACCAACATTTTATTGAGTATTTTAGCATGGATGTTCATGAGGGATATCGGTCTGTAGTTCTCTTTCTTAGTCATATCTTTGTGTGGCTTGGGTATCAAAGTGATTGTAGCTTCTAGAAATAGTTCGGCAATATCCCATCTGCTTCTATTGTGTGGAACAGTTTGAGGAGTACTGGAATTAGCTCTTGTTTGAATTTCTGGTAGAATTCTGCAGTGAAGCCATCTGGCCCTGGCCTTTTTTTTTGGTTGGGAGGCTTTTGATGACTGCTTCTATTTCATTAGGGGTTATAGGTCGATTTAAACTGTTTATCTGGTCTTGATTGAATTTTGGTAAGTGATATTTATCCAGAAAGCGTCCATTTCCTTTAGATTTTCCAATTTTGTGGAGTACAGGTTTTCAAAGTATGACCTGAAGATTCTGTGGATTTCCTCAATGTCCGTTGTTATATCCCCCTTTTCATTTCTGATTTTGTTAATTAGCATGCTCTCTCTCTCTGCCTTTTGGTTAGTTTGGCTAGAGGTTTGTCTATCTTATTGATCTTCTCAAAGAACCAACTCTTTGTTTCATTGATTCTTTGTACTGTTTTCCTAGTTTCTACTTTGTTGATTTCGGCTCTCAGGTTGATTATTTCCTGGTGTCTACTCCTCCTTGGTGTGTTTGCTTCTTTTTGCTCTAAAGCTTTCAGTTGTTGTGTCAATTCTCTAATGTGACTTTCCTCCAGTTTCTTCATGTGGGCACTTAGTGCTATGAACTTCCCTCTTAGCACTGCTTTCAGAGTGTCCCATAAGTGTGGGTATGTTGTGTCTACATTCTCATTAAATTCTAGGAAGTCTTTAATTTCTTTTTTATTTCTTCCTCAACCCAGGAATGGTGCAATTGTGTGTTATTCATTTTCCACGCGAATGTAGGTTTTCTGCAATTCGTATTGCTGTTGAATTCTAGCTTTAATGCATGGTGGTCTGATAAGATACAGGGGGTTATTTCAATTCTTTTGTAACTGTGGAGGTTTGCTTTGCTGCCAACTATGTGGTCAATTTTTGAGAAGGTTCCATGTGGCACTGAGAAGAAGGTATATTATTTTGTATTTGGATGGAATGTTCTATAGATATCTGTTAAACCCAGTTGGGTCATAACTTCTGTCAGATCCTTTGTTTCTTTGTTAAGTTTCTGTCTGGTGGTCCTGTCTAGGGGTGTAAGGAGGGTGTTGAAGTCTCCTACTATAAGTGTATGTGGTTTTATGCGTGGTTTGAGCTTTAGTAATGTTTCTTTTACAAATGTGGGTGCTTTCGTATTTGGGGCATAGATGTTCAGGATTGAGACTTCATCTTGATGGACTTTTCCTGTGATGAGCATGAAATGCCCTTCTTCATCTCTTTTGATTGCTTTTAGTTTAAAGTCTAATTTGTTAGATATTAGGATTGCTACACCAGCTTGTTTCTTGAGCCCATTTGATTGGAAAATTTTTTCCCATCCTTTTACTCTGAGTTATCGCCTGTCTTTGAAAATGAGATGTGTTTCTTGTAAACAGCAGAAGGATGGATTCTGTCTTCGTATCCATTCTGTTAGCCTATATCTTTTTATGGGTAAGTTAAGACCAGTGACATTTAGGGATATTAATGTCCATTGTTCATTGGTTCTTCTTTGTTTTGGATTTATTGTTGGTGGTGTCATTGCATGTGGATTTTGCTCTCCTGTTTCTTTTTGCATTTGGTAAAATTAGATTATCTATCGCCAGTGTTTTTGTGAGTGTAGTTATGTTTGTTGGGTTGGAGTTTTCCTTCCAGAACCTTCTGTAGTGCTGGATTTGTGGATATGTATTGTTTAAATCTGTTTTTGTCATGGAATATCTTGTTTTCTCCATCTATAGTGATTGAAAGTTTTGCTGGGTACAGTAGTCTGGGTTGACATCCATGCTTCCTTAGTGCTTGTAGGTATCTATCCAAGACCTTCTGGCTTTCATAGTTTCCATTGAGAAGTCGGGTGTGATTCTGATTGGTTTGCCTTTATATGTTACTTGGCTTTTTTCCTTTGCTGATCTTAGTATTTTCTCTTTATTCTGTAGATGTGGTGTTTTGATTATTATGTGTCAGGGCAACTTCTTTTTGTGGTCCATAAGCTTCTTGTACTTTCATAGGCATATCCTTCCGTAGGTTGGGGAAGTTTTCTTCTATGATTTTGTTGAATATGTTTTCTGTACCTTTGAGCAGTGTTTCTTCACCTTCTTCTACACCTATTATTCTTAGGTTTCGTCTTTTTACGGTGTCCCATATTTCCTGGATATTTTGTGTTAGGGATTTGTTGGACTTGAGGTTTTCTTTGGTTGATGAATGTATATCCTCTAGTGAGTCTTCAATAGCTGTGATTCTCTCTTCCATCTCTTGAATTCTATTGGTTATACTCACATCTTCAGTTCCTGATCATCTATCCAGCCTTTCCATTTCCAGCATGGCCTCATTCTGTGTTTTCTTTATTGTGTCTATTTCAGCTTTCATGCTTTGAACTGTTTCAAGAACTTCCTTCACTTGTTTGGATGTTTTTTCTTGGCTTTCTTTAGATTCTTTAAGAGATTTGTTTATTTCTTGAATTTTTTGGTTTGTCTTTTCCTCCATTTCATGTAATTTTTGTTTGCTTTTTCTTCTATTTCTTTAAGGGATTTTCTTGTTTCCTCTTTAAAGGTCTCTATCATCTTGCTGAGATAATTTTTGAGGTCCATCTCATCTTCATGCTCTGTGTTTGGCTTTTCAGATCTTGCTGGAGTGGAGTCCCTAGATTCTGGTGGTGTCATATTGGTCTTTCTGTTGTTGAGTGAAATCTTATTCTGTCTTCTTCCCATATCTTCTTTTAGTGGGTGCAGGTGGGGTCTCTCTATCTCCTCTTGTGATCCAGTGTTGTGGGGGGGCCAGGAATTCAATGTCCCCAACTCTGGATGGTCTCGCCTCTCCTGGTAGTCTCCTCACTCATTGTGGATCGGTTGGCGGAAAGAGATGAAAGAGTGGGGTGTTTCCAGACTCAGGGAGCTCCTCCTTGTCTGTGGGTGTCTACCCCAAGCAGGTGGGCACAGGCCCCGGAGTGGTCAGGGTGAGTGATGGTTTGGGTGGGCGTTGGGTAAGGGCAGAGACTCACTCACCTAGTTCCTGGGTCGGTCGGCAGAAAGGATGGAAGAGTGGGGTGCTACCAGATTCAGGGAGCAGGGAGCTGCTCCCTGCCTGGGTGTGTCTACCCCAAGCCGGCAGGCACAGGCAGGGGTGGGGGCGGGGGGGGGTGAGTGATGTTTTGGGCGGGAGTTGGGTAAGGGCAGAGACTCACTCACCTAGTTCCTGGGTCGGTCGGTGGAAAGGATCGCTTTTTTTTCATAATATGTGCAGTTTTACAAGAACTATTCTAAATTGTCTTTCACCTAGGTTTGCAAATTAAACAAGGAGAAGGTCATTATGAGATTTGACTGGCTTTGTCTGCTCAGAGCTTCTTCAGGTCTGGCCTCCCATTTATTCCAACAAAGCATAGACTCTACAGTTCAAATCATTCTGTTCAAGTCAGTCTTTTCTGCTAGCTGCCCCAACCTAGATGGAAAGAAAAAGTACATATGACCTGCATCATTTCCGCCTAGGAATATAGTTAGTACTTCTACCCTTGATTTTTCTAATTCTCAACACAAGGCAAAATATAATTCTTCTGGAACTATGCTTAGATGAATATATGGTAGAATTTAGTAACTGTTATGACATTTTATTTTATTAGAAACTATAGACTAAACCAGTATGTAATAGGAATGTAATGGACAAAATAAATTTCTGGAAAAAAAAATATTATACAGACTGTCCAAAATTTGTTTCTTTGAATATTGTGGAGATGATCCTTAAAGCTAGACATCATGACATGTGCTCACAATCTTTCTTGCCTGGAAGGCCAAGACAAGGGGATCCTAAGTTCATGACCTCTGGAAAATATAAAAGACCCTATCTCCAATTTAAAAGAATGACAGTGGCAGTTAACAAATATTTTTGACATGTTTCCAAGACATCTTAAGTCTCATAAAACTGTTCAGTTCATTCCCAGGAAATTACTTCTCTTATTTACTGGAGAATAAAAATACACTCCCTTGGTCCTAACACCCCTGATTAATCATCTGTTCTATGAATTGTGGTGGTGGTCACTTCCTAATAAACTCACGTAAATTGAAACTATTGCAAATCAAAACTGCATTGAATATACATACCCATCTCACTTAACATTGTTGCTTGGCAATATACTGCATTTTAGAGTACCCTTGTTTCCCTTCAAGACTGTGAAGTTGACTGGGAGGTGTGGTTTACTGGGAGAATATCAAGTCATATCATACCAGGTCAGGGGAAAGATCATTATTTAAAATATGATGCACTGTTTCTACTGAATGGGATAAGTTTTACATTACCCTGAACTCAAAAACATGGAAGTTGAATCATAAATCAGAAGTAGTCTGCAATCTTGGGATAGAAAGGTTTTGTTGTTATTTTTCTTGATGTCATTGCTGTTGCTAAAAGACAGTCTCATTGTATAACTTTGGCTGGTTTGTAGATCACTATGTATACCAGGCTGACCTCAACTCACAAGGCTTCATCTGTCTGTGCCTCCCAAGTGTTGAGATTAAAGTCATATATTCCATATACAGCCAGAAATGTGTGTTTAAAATAAACTACTAGACTGGAATGGAAGGAAGGAAGGAAGGAAGAAAGAAGTAAGGAAGGGAGAGAAGAAAGGAAGGGGAGAGAGAAGAAGGGAGGGAAGAGAGAAGTTGGAGGAAAGATGCAGGGGAAGCAACATGAAGAGGAAATGAGAATTGAGGTGAGCTCATAAAATACTAAGGTAAAGACCTTGATAGAAGGACTTAGCATAGAGCTAGGACTCTGAAGACTTTTGTCTTAGGTTCTATAATTCTGATATGAGAGTCTGGAAACTTGTCTCCCTCTGTTTTGTCTCTGGAAAGAAGGCGACCATCTAGAGGGGGAAATAGATGTATAGTCAAAATGGAATATTATATAGACAAGAGAATAAATATAGTAGAGCCACATGAGTCAATCTGGGGAATATCAAACTCATAATGCTGATTATAAGCCTCATGTCAGGGCTGGAGAGGTGGCTTGATAGGTAAAGTGTGTATCCTGTAATCTTGAGAGTCTGTGTTCATATCCTCAGCACTCATGTAAAAAGCCATGTGTGGGGCATTAGAAAATATCTCAGCAGTTAAAAGCATTGCTGGTCTTCCAGAAGACTGAGTTTGATTTCCCAGATCCCACATTGTGGCTCACAATTGTCTGTAACACCTGATTTAGGGGATCCAATGCCTTATTCTGGCTTTATCAGATACCAGGCATGCACATGGTGCACAGATAAACATGCAGGAGAACACTCATATTCTTAAAATTAAAAAAAATCAAAAGCCCAGCATGGTGGTGTGCAATTGCAATCTTAGCATTGGATAAACAGACACAAGATGATCCCTTGTGCTTGCTGGTCAGCTAGCATAGCCATGCAGTGTACTCTGGATCCAGTGGAGGCCCTATCTCAAAAAATGAAGTGGAGAGCAATAGACCTGGTGACTGGTCAAGTTAATTTACTCTCTGAGCCTCTGTTTACACTAATGCAAAATGAAGCTATGAAGCTATAAATTATACTTACTAATAGAATTGTTCTAAATAATAAATGATGCAGTTGGTATGCCAAACACTTGGTAGTATTCATCATCATCATCATCATTGTCCCTTTCTTATTTCCTTTGATGAGCTTCCTCGAGCAATGCATGCACCTGCTTTTTTATCCATCTCATTTTACAAACTATTATAAGACAAAAATAGGACCCAAGAAACTATTCGTTTAGTTCCATGTATCAATATGTGAACACATGAGACTCACAAAAATATGAAATTCAAAGAAGGGCTAGAAGGTTGAAACTTAAACACATTCTTCATAGAGGTGAAGGCTGTGGACCATGCAAAGCAAGACTAAGTGATGTTTTAGGGGAAATGAAGCACGCACACGCATGTGCAAGCAGAAGGGAGCAGCAGGTCTCAGAAGGAGCTGTTTGCCTCTAGTGCAGTATCTTTGCCAGTAATCCTTCTGGTTGTCTTATACCTGAGGTACCTTGTAGCATCAGTATCCTGGATACTTACAGAGAATCTCAGGTCCACCCCAAACCAACCATATTACAGATCCCTAAGGAAATCTTATATAATCTAAAATGGCAAAAATGCCACTGCAGAACACTAGTTCTTAAGATTGGCTACATATTGAAATGGTGTGTTAATCATAAAACGTGTTAATGCTTGCCTGAGTGCACCTGAGTCAGCTCTACTATAATTTGTCTAGACTATAATCTGGACACGAAGATTTATATTATTAAAAATCAATGTTATTTTGTGCTTAAACTTAAGAACCATTTCTTTCAGTAGCACTCTATAGTTTGCATAAATATACCTTAAAAGCTCCCATGTGGTGTTGGTTCCTAGCCCACAGTGAAGTTAGGAGGCAGTAGAAATTTTGAGAGGTAAAGTATTGTGAGAGCAAGTTAGGTCATTGAAGGTGTGCCCTTGAAGAGGACTTGGGGCCTCTAGCTCTTGTTCTCCCTTTCAATTTCCTACCACAACAATGTAATTTCTTCCACAATGCCAACAAGATGTGATGCCTCACCACAGGCTCAAAAGCAATGAGCCAACCATTCATGGACTAAAAACTCTAAATTTTGAGCATAACAAAACTTTCCTTGGATGGAATCAAAATATTGCAAGCTACAGACACTGAGCCATTTTTCCTGTATCTCCAGAAGACTGAAGCAAAACAACAGGCCAGTGGCTGCTAGGAGAGATGGATACCATGGAAAATCACTGCAGTCCAAAAAATAGACAGACAATAAGCAATCAAGTGAAACCTGGAGATATTAGACTTTAAAATTGTGTTTTTCCCTGAAGACATGGCACCACAATCACCTTCTAACAGATTGGCACAGATTTGGATTGAGTTAGGAATTTCAAATGATTTTATTTTTTTAGTCACTTTCCTTCTTCATTTTTGATGAACACACAACAGATACAATACTTTGGTTTAGAAATAATCCCACATTTCAATGTTTAATTGTGCGTTGAAATACATTTTATTTTATGTCACAAAATTCCCAGATCATATTGCTACGTGTGATGGTCTTGAGGTGGCCTGTGATGAGATGTCCAGGTTCTTCATCTCAAACACATTCTTTGCAGTTTAAGAAATGGTGGTTTTCAGGTTAAGAGGTAGAAAAGTGATTATATTCTGCAACATTTTTTCTCTGCAACTTTGTGTCATGAGCATGCTATGTCAGAAACAAATGAAAACATGTTTATGTCTTTCCACAATGCCAGAATTTATTGGATAACAATAAATTCACAAAGTATGGTAGTTTCAATGGCAGCATTTGCCAGAGAGCCCCTTTGATAGCTGTGACCAAAGAAAGCACAGATTCTTTTTTTTTCTTTTAGAAACAATCTTATATTACAAATCAATCTCCCCATTCCCTTGCCCTTCCATCCTCCCATGCCCCTCACTGACCCCCACAACTACCCCCACCCACTCTCCAAGGATAGTGAGGCCTTCCATGGGGGATCATCAAAGTCTGTCACATTTTTTGGGGCAGGGCCTATGCCCATGTATCTGGGCTGAGATAGTACCCCTCCATAGGGAATGGGCTCCCAAAGTCCATTTGTGAACTAAGAATAAACACTGGCTCCACTGTTAGAAGTCCCATAGCCTGCCCAGGCCTCCTAGCTGGCACCCACATTCAGAGGGCTTGGTTGGGTCCAATGCGGGTTACCAAGCTTTATGACAAGGGTCTCTGTGCTCTCACTAGGTCAGGTCAACTGTTTCTGTGGGTTTCTCCAGCCTGGTCTTGGCTCCTTTGCTCATCCTTCCCCCCTCTCTGTAACTGAATTCCAGGAGTATGGCTCAGTGCTTAGCTGTGGCTGCCTGTTCCTGCTTCAGTCAGCTACTGGATGAAAGCTCTGGGAATGGCAACCAAGGTAGTCATCAATCTCATTATAGGGGAAGGGCATCAAAGGCAGCCTCACCACCACTGCCTAGATTCTTAGGTGGGGTCATCCGTGTGGATCCCCCAAACATTTCCCCAGTGCCAGACCTCTCTCCAAAGCTATACTGGCTCCCTCTCTCAAGGCATCTCCTTTCTTGTCATTCTCAACTCCTTCCCTGTCTCAGTCCTCCTGATCTCTCCTGTTTTCCTCCCCATCCCCTTCTTCCCCTCTCCTCTTCCTACCTCCCTCCACTCTCCCACCATGTTCCCAATTTGCTCAGGGTTTCTTGTCACCCTCCCCTTCTTTGGGGGACCATGTGTTTTTCTCTTGGGGTTCTCCTTGTTTCCTAGTTTCTCTGGTGGTGTGGATTGTAGGCTGGTAGTCCTTTGCTCTATGTCTAATATCCATATATGAGTGAGTACATAACTTGCTTGTCTTTCTGTGATTGGGTTACCTCACTCAGGATGTTTTCTTCCAGTTCCATCCATTTGCCTGTGAATTTCAAGATTTCATTGTTTTTTTTTTCCCACTGAGTAATACTCCATTGTGTAAATGTACCACATTTTCTCCATCCATTATTTTGTTGAGGGGAATATAGGTTGCTTCCAGGTTCTGGCTATTATAAGCAATGCTGCTATGAACATGGTTGAACATATATCCTTCTTGTATGAATGGAAAGCACAGATTCTTTTATGATGATTTTAATTACTGATACTAACTCCCAGATTAAACATTATACATCTCACAGTACATACATTGATATATGTGCTTGTTTATGTGTGTCTTTGTGTGTGGGGTTTACAGAGTGATTACAAAGGGTTAAGGACATAAAGAGTTTAAAGAAGTTGGAGTAGCAAAAACTCAGAAACACATAAGGATGTGAGAGTGACTTTGTTGATAAGATAATGAACTCAAAGGGAAACAACGGAGAAGCTGCTGTTGTGTGTCAGGGAGCTTTGGGTCCCAAATTCGAGAAGGAAGCTGAAGAGTTGAGTGCAGCTGTAGAGGCAAAGGGATAAAATGAAGCCTGGATGAAGAAATGTATCGATGGATGGAGACCAGGTCCAGATGGGAGAAAATGAAGATACACAGAGAGCAATTGAGTAGACCACATCAGCAACAAAAACAAAGTCAAGGTAAAGTCCCAGGAGTAGTAGGAAGTTCTCCATGAGTCCTTGACACACAAACCAGGTGTTTAGATGATAGGTGGGGTGCATTGTCATCACAGTCTTAGATATCTTCCTGTTTACAAGATCCAAGCATAGGAACCAGACCTTTCCCTCAATCTATGTTCTCTGATGTGATTTTAATCTACTCATATGTTCTCACAGTCTCAGTTTACCCAAATAAATTTCTAGTGTAGCACTTTTTCTACTCACTGGAACAAGTCTTTGATAAGTCTGGGCTACATGGTATAATGCCAGACAGTGGTGCTGTTTCCATGTCTATGCAAGCCCACAGTCATTCTCCATCCTCAAAATGGAGTCTAGTGTTGTGGACTATTAGGTGAAGATGTGTTACAGCCATTTACTTTGTGGAACATTTGTTTAACGATGCAAAGATGTGATGCAGTTTTTATGTTGTAATTGTTTAACTGTGAAGCTGTGACTTTGCCTACCCCAAAATACCAGTAGCTAGGCAGGAGAGGGATAGCTGGGGCCTCCAGGCAGAGAGAACCATTAGAAGGAGAAAAAGACAAGAAGGAGTGAGAAAATGGATAAGGAGGATGTCAGAGGCCAGTCACCCAGCCAACCAGCTAGACACAGAATAAGAAGGAAAGAAAAGACATATAGAAATAGAATTCCAGAGGCAAAAGATAGATGAGATCTTTGAAGTTAAGAAAAGCTGTCTAGAAACAAGCCAAGATAAGGCCAGGCATTTATAGTAATAATAAGTCTCCGTGTGATTATTTGGGAGCTTGGTGGCAGGCCTCCAAAGAGCCAAGAGTTTTTTAAAAAAAATAGTCAAGAGGTGCTAAAATGAAGTATCTTGCTGCAGGGCTCAGTATGAAAAAAAATGACTGCTTTACACAATGTGGAGTAACTTAGAAAGGAGCACTCCCTGATCTTAACAGTAAGCCTTGCTACATGCTGTGATTCACTAACACTTTCTTTGAAGAACTAGTAAGGTCACCACAAAATACAATACTCTAGTGTCCTGATTATTTAAAACCAAAAGCTCTTGGAGATCAGACTGAAGGAACCTTACTCTGAACTTCCTTTTTTGTCTTGCTAAAGAGTTATTAGCAATTACTTCTCATTCTTTCCCTGAAGGAAGGCAGAATGAATCCACACCTGGATAGACTTTGTCTCAAGGTAATGTCTGTCTCTCTAGGCACTTCCAAATTAGAAATGGAGTCATTTACAAGGTAATTTCTGTCTCCTGGGTTTGTTCATCTCCCCTCAGACCATCAAATACACCTCAAAATTACATTTCCACATAACCCTCTTTGCTGTGAAGAAGCATCTGAACCTCACTGGGCTATTGAGTAATCATTTGCCTGTGATTTTTCCCTATGCACATTAAAGTTAAATACATTTGTATGCATTTTCCCTGTTGTTCCAGCAGACTATTATTGAGCCTTCAGAGAGAAAGTTTAAACATCCTTCAATTCCTTCCACACAGTGTTCTACTGAGCACACCCCAGATACCAGATACCAGTGGAATAGTCGTGCATGCCACAGATGCAGAGTCAGTCAGGAAAGACAGGAGATTACTACCAGGGATCAAATTAAATGCTTGGATGCCTTTCTCATCAGGGAGCCAGGTATATGCAGGAATAAGCAGGGAGAGTAAAAAAGGGACTGACCATGTAGATGCATGGTGTTCTAGTAGATAAGTTAGTTCCTGAAATTGAAATCCCATACCTAGGTCATCCCTACCTAACTGCAATGCCCAAGGGCACTTCATTTGTTGCATCAAAACACTGTGTCCTTACCTACAAGTTGGAAAGATACAACAAGATAATTTCTAAATGCTGTCTGTCACAAACAACAATAGAGGGTCTATTTTCTCTATTGTTCTATGTTCTTTAGCTGGACTATGAATGAAAACTGACATAAAACAGATTAACAACAACCAAAAAGGTTTTTGTTTGTTTGTTTGTTTTTAGGTTCAAATGCTGCTTGGCCAATGACTAGGATTCTCATATGTTATCTCAGTCTTAATTATCTTAAATCTATGTATTTTATAAGACTTATCTTATCAGACACCTTCCATTGGTGTCCCTCCTTGCAGGTGGATCACATTGCACTGCTGGAGCAGGAGCCAAGGGGGAAAGGTACACTTCCTGTTTCTCCTTGCTTAAATATGAGTCTCCCTGCTATGTCACTTCCTGCCTGGATCTTCACTTCTCTACTACATTTCCCAGAATCCTCTTTGACTCCTAGTCCTGCCTAACTTGCTGCCTCATTGGCCAAACAGTATTTTATTTATCATCCAGTAAGACAAACACATACACAGAAGCACTTCCCCTATCAACTCCTCTTTTCTGTCTAAATAAAAAGAAAGATAACTTATCTTTTATAATAACTGAATAAAACTATAACCATAACTATCTGTCTTCCCTTCCATTTCCCTCGTTAAAACAAACAAAAAAACCTCTGCTTGAACTCTGTCTCCTGGCATCTTTCTGCGATGCACCACTTTTCTGAAGTTACAAGACACAGTTATTCTCATCACTTGATGATTCCTCTAGTTCTTTTTCGAGTTTGACTTTGTTTGTTCGTTCTTTGTTTAGGAATGAAAAAAAAACTGTACTGCTATAACTATTTGACATGAAAGACAGCCAAGACTAACTACAGCACTACATAGATCCAGCACCTTTTACTTTCATTTTAACGATTCTCTACATTTTTTATCCTCTAACAAAGCCACACGAAATTTCCTAATGGTTTCAGAGAGTTCAGTGCAGTGCTGCTTGGCTCTATATGCTTAGGCAGAACATCATGGAGGCAAGAGCATATTATTGTTGTTGTGGTTATTATTATTAATATTAATCAACACCATCATTAATATTTATTATTATTTAATAATACAATACAACAAATATAAATATGTAAATATGAACATAATATAAATAGATTAATATTTATTATTTTTAATATTAATTTTTAGCTGTAGCCACAGAGTAATTATGAAATAGAGAGAAAGGATGGAAGGACCAGGGACAAGATATTGTAAAGGACTCACCCCAAGTAACCTACTTTACCCAATTAGTACTATCACACCCCAGCTGACCTACTTTATCCAATTAGTACCACCTCAGTCCACCTCACCTATTTATCCAATTAGTATCACCTCCTAAAGTGGCCAGGGAAAGGGGAAAGGATTATGGGCCAGAGGGCCAGGCCCTGTGGCCAGGCCATATAGCCATAGGCCCTGTGGCCAGAGGGCCAGGCACTGCAGCCATAAGCCCTGAGCCCAGAGGGCCAGGCCCCAGTGGCCAGGCCCTAGTGGTCAATCCCTAGTGGCCCACAGGGCCAGGCACTAGTGGCCAAGTCCTGTGACTGAAGGACAGGCCTTGTGGCCAGGTCCTGTGGCCAAAGGGCCAGGCGCTAGTGGTCAGGCCCTGTGGCCAGTTGGCCAGGCCCTGTGACCCTATGGCCAGAGGGCCAGGCCCTAGTGGACAGGCTCTGTGGCTAGAGGGCCATGGTCTAGTGGCCAGGCCTTGTGGACAGGGCCAGGGCCAGCACCAGGGCCCTGTGGCCAGGGCTAGGTCAGGCCCAGAGCCAGGGCAAGGGCCAGATACAGCTGTTTCAATGGTAGTAATTTGCTAAACAGTCAAAATTTCTTTGATAGCCAGGGCCAGACCAGGGCCAGGGCCAGGACCAGGGGCAGGTACAGCTGTTTCAATGGTACAATTTGCTAAGAAGTCCCACTTCCTTTAATAACCCCGGCCAAAGCAAGCAGATACTTTTATGCCAATTTTAATTACTGATACTAACTCTCAGATCGTACTTTACACATCACACAGTCCTCCGTCTGTACCTCTGTATGTGTCTGTCTCTGTTCATTTGTCTCCCTCCATCTTTGTGTGTGTGGGGGGGGGGGATGGGGCTGGTGGTATAGTGACAAGGCCTCTCCGTAAATCTACTCCCAGGCTCTTCCTCCCAAAGTTTCCAGGACCTCCCAAATTAATGCTATCAACTGGGGACCAATCATTCAGGACAGGTGCCTGTAGGGGACATTTTATATTTAAACTCTAATATTTTGTTATGCAGATGAGTATCTTTCAAGTAGTGAAGGTGAAATAGCACTTCTGTTTTTGAAAGTTATCTTTATTAATGAAAAGGTATTAATAGATGGAAAATTATTTTTATTAGCACATATTAGTTGAATATATTAATGGGATAGAAACTTCTTTTACAAATAGCAGTCTTTTTTGGAGTAACTCCTGTGTCATGAAAATTCTCAAAATCAATATGCCAAAGGGAAATGTTGGGGGACTAAAGGGTTTTTTTTTAATTAAAATGATTCCTTTTATTAAAAGGTTGGCTTTACAGCATGGTTTATTATAGTATACTCAGTTATTTTAACTTCAGATGGAGGAAACTGTTGGAGTGACTTTTAGCTTCAACATGTTAACATTCAGTTACCACTGTGACTGAAATTAGGTGTACTTTATCCTGAAGCTCTCTGATGGGTTCATCAACCAGCCAACACACATTATCTTAGGCTGGGGATATAAGATAAGTAACTTTTCATGAAGGCCCAGTACCACAAAGCAGACCCTGACAGAGACCAGAGGTGATCAAAACCATAACCACTTGAGCTGACACACAGATAACTGTGTTACGATGAGGATGGAAGACAGTTTTTACTTCTTGTGGGATGAGGCATAAATGCATCACCCAGTTCTCTCCCTTGTAAAAGCCAGGTTTAGAATTTGACTTCAAGTTATTTTCCTATGTACATTCAGGTCTGGCACATACTTTTCAATATCTGCTTAAAACGAAACGTAGGAAAGCCTCAATACTTTCTGCTCAAATTGTTCGATCTGTGAACTTGTCATCCTCCAATCTTCCAGCCATGGATTCACACTGGTATGCTTTCAAGATTGACTTTGAGGTATTTTCTTCCCACTATCTACTTGTAATAAATGGAAACACTGTGTCCCCATGATCATGGGTCTGTTGCTTACCAGATCTGACAAGCTAAAGGACAGTGACTAGTTCCATGAAGACTAGAAACTCAAGAGCTCTGCTGGAGTCCTTTAAGACGTTTTCTGGGGGAAAAAAACTAAGTTGTTTTGTGGAAGGAAAAAATTCTCAGCCAGGTGTAGTGGTTCTTGCCCTTAGTCCCAGCAGAGGCAGGTGGACATGAGTGCCACTCCTTTGCTTTCATGACTTCATGCTATACCTACAATTTCATAATAACAGCTTACCACAGAAATGGCTGCTTGGTCAATAAGTTTATTATCTTTATGAAAAAATCTTCATAGAAAATTGCTTTAGCTCTCAGCAGCCTGTTCTTGAGCTCTGAGGAAGCTTGCCTTCTTTTGAGCAACCCGATCTTTCTTCTGGGCCAAAGACATTTTGGGACGGTTCCATCTCTCTTCTTCACCTCTCTCTTGGGCTTCTTCTCATAGACTGGATTCTCTCGGATAGCAGCGTGAGCTTTCTTATACATTTCCTCCATCATGTCTGGAGTAACATTGTTCTTTATGTACTGGGAGAACTGTTTCTTGTACGCATCTTCATCCTCCTCCATTAGGTAGCAATGTAGTCTGCAACATTCTGTCCCATGATATGCTTCCGATGCGCTTCTGCATTGAACTCCTTGCTTTCAGAATCATAACCAGGGAATCATTTGGTACTATGAGGAATAGACAAGCCTCCATCCACAGCTCCCTTCAGGGCCCCAAAAACTTTATTGCCAGTTGTAGTTCGGTCAAGATCTGCATCCAAATAGCAGGTGAAGACACCAGGCTGGCCGTCGATGCTCTCAACATTGTATTTGTCTCCAGTCACCTCCACTTGGCCTTCACAGATCTTGTCCATAACAAACCTATTGAGAAGCCTGCGGGCCAGCAGCAGGCCGGTGCAATAGGCTGCAGCATAATTTGTCAGGCCAACTTTGACCCCGTATTTTGGCAGTTCGTGTGCATATGCTGCGCAGACTATCATGTCCCCTTCTATACGGGCATAGGCAATCTGACAGGTGATATCTCTGTTAGTTACACAAACTATCATCCTGTATTTGGGTGTGTTGTACTTATTTTTGTCCTGGATCACCAATCGTTTCCGAGCATAGCAGTCAGTTTTACACTCTCGCTGCTTTCTAAATCTCACTTGGTACCTCTTGAAGTAGACCTTATTCTTGACAACTTTCATGAACCCCATCCTGCAGAACAGACACCCGCAACCGCGGCTCCACACAGGGCTCCACACAGACCTGCGGCCTGGCAGCGCTAGGGGACAAAAGCGACTAAAGGGCTTTATGCCTCCATCTAACTTAGGAATCAAACATGCTAAAAATCATGAAAACATACAGACATGCTTATAGATCAAGAATATTAAAATGCAATGCAGATACAGTATCATGTCCCTATAATACCAGTACTTGCCAAGCGGAGGCAGGAGTTCAAGGGGGATCTTTTGCTATACAGTGAGTTTGAGTACAGCCTGGGATTCATGAGTTCCTGCCTTATAAAAAGAAATATATGGGAACTAATGTCTAATAGTTTGGTAGGTATTTGTTTTCACTAGCTCTTGGAAGGGGCTGTTTAGTAATCTTTGGAATTTCCTGTGTGGTTGCATTTATTGTGGTCCCATAGAGTACATTTGGGTTCATGTTAAGGAGATAGTGAAGGGATTGGCATTAAACATGCTAGTAGAAGCAATCATGTGAATAGATAATTGGAACTTTGCACCAGTTGCTACTTGCCAGATCTCTGGTGAGGGAAGGGAAAGCTGGGTGTTAAGTTCAAACTTATAGCCAAAGGTTAGTCAATTGCATATGTACAGCATAGTTCTAGTAAAAACTCTCAACACCAGGATGAGTTTCTCAGTTGGTGAACACTTGGTTTACTGGAAAAATGAAGTGACATCCTCTCATGTAGGGGGAAAAGTCACTGGAGTTATATATTTAGCCCTATGTACCCCTTTATTTGACTTGTAGTGTCCATAAGTGTAGTGCTTTCATAGCCTTAGTGCTTCTAGGGGTCATTTTAGTGCCTTACCAAACCAGAGAAAGTAATGGAACTCCTGAATTTGTAATGTAAGTGAATGCAATAAGTTCATCTCTTGGTGAGTACAAAACCTATAACTACAGCCAGAGTATAAAAAGAGTGAAGAGAGATTTGTTACTCACACCTCCTAAGGAGAGTACTGGAGGTAATTCTCAAATCAGGGGTGCCCTCCGGCCTAAGAGAAAACTGAGCTTTTATTGGGAAATGTCTTCATATTCATATAAGAAATACAACATTACGTGTAGAGGAGACACATTCCTGATCATATTCACTCACCTGTGCAAATAACTTAATATAAATTTTAAAAGAATGAGTCAGTTTGATATGGCAATATTAGCCAGTTTTCTGAAGTCCTTTAGCAAGGACAACAACAAATAACTTTGAAGTCATAAAGCAGCAGGAGCATTTCCTGTATGCAGAGAAGCTGAGCCTTAAAAGTGCCTGCCTATTAGCAGGGTCTTAGTCCAGAGGCATGATCGTAAGGGCCCCAATAAATCAGCTCCAAGAACTCAACCAAATGAAAGCTGAAAATACCAATGGACAGAAACAGGAAAGGACCATCAGGTAGTATTGCTATAATACCAGGAAAACAAGAGGACAAATGGCCTGGTACTGACAGGAGCTCCTAGACATTATAGTGAGGGAGCAGACATGGAACTGGGCAAAAGTGTGCATAGTTCATCTTGGTCACACTGTGGTCTGGCTGATCACTATCTTTGGAATTGTCGTTGTGTTCCCGTCTGTTGTGATTAGAAAACCATTGCTGCCTGTGGGGTAGGTCCCACTATTGTCACAAGATACTTAACTGTCAGATCTATTGCTCATGAAAGCCAAGGGAAATGACTCAGAGCAAAGGAGACAGGTGCAAAATACGGGCAGAGATGCCAAGTTTTGATACTAATTTTAGCTACCCATTGAAAATGTGCATGACAAAATGAAGAGTCGGGATTTCTAGCAAAAGTTATCTGTAAGTTCATGTTACATGCCTAGTAATTAACAGTAGTCTGTCAGACTTGCACATGTACTGAAGACTGTCACATTTGTATGTGGCTTTTGTAGTTAGGGTTATTTTTGATGAGAGTGTGCGGAGTCTGCATTAACTCATATGGCTAGAATCAGGATTGTCTTATTGTATTACATAGAAACCAAACCAACTATACCCTCAGTGGGGGAAGAAAGAGAATGAACCTACACAGAACACAATTTTTGATTCTAAAGACAAGATTTGCTGAGGCTAGAGAGATTGGTCAGTGGTTAAGAGCACTTTTTCCTCTTGCATGGGATCCAGTTTCAGTTCCTAGAACTCTGGTGGCTCACAACTATCCCTAATTACAGTTCCAGAGATTTCAGCTCCCTCATCTGGCCTGAGTGTAACAGGCACACACATAGTGCACATACACGAATGTGTACAAAACACTCATACAAAGTGTCTTAGTTAGGGCTTCTATTGCTGTGAAGAGAGACACCATGACTATGGCAACTTTCATAAAGGAAAACATGTAATTGGGGATGGCTTACAGTTTCAGAGGTTTAGTCCGTTATCATCATGGTGGGACATGGCAGATGCAGACAGACATGGTGCTGGAGAAGGAGCTGCGAGTTCTACATCTTGATCCCGGGGAAACAGGAAGTGAACTATCTACCATAGTAGGTGCAGCTTAGGCCTATATGAGACCTCAAAGCCCTTCCCCCAGCTAGGACACACCTACTCCAATAAGTGCCACTCCTTTTGAGGGCCATTTTCTTTCCAATCACCACACAAACAAAATAAAATAATTCTGAAAGGAAAAACTTTAAAGAATGTTCTTTCTAGTTGTTATCTAAAGCTTTCAAAGTTGTGAAATAGATTTTTCAGATTCTAAATGGGATAGTAGGTCAGAATAAACTATAGGTAGTTTCCCATGAAATGCCAAATTTTCTGGATATACTTGCTTTACATCAGAAAGAAATGGAACCTGAGAGGACTTGAAATTTATCTTCCAGCATCTAAGGAGAATCCATATAGAAACAATACTGACTGACCAGTAAACAACACTCAAGTTTAAAACTCAAAATTCAGACAAGCTGAACTTCACCTCCACTGGCACATATCCTATGATCACAAGCCTCCCAACTGGGAAATTCCTTCAGATGTGTAACTCAGCACAACCTCATGCACCCTGTGGACATTAATAATCATGAAATTAGTAAATAAATAACCAATGCCCCTGTTTGTTTTCTCAAGGCTAGTCTGTCATCCATGATAAAACATGAGCATCTCCTCCAGAAAGTAGTGTTTCCCTATCTTCTCCATCTCCCTATTGACATGCTCTGCTTTCTGTATTTTGGGTTTGATGTCTCCCTTTATGCCTCTGACTTTTCTTTGCATTGTTGTCCTGAATTGCATTTACCTGCTGCCTTGAATGTGAAACCAAAAGTCCCAGTCTTGCAAGTTGTATGAGGACTGTCCAAATATAGCATATTTCATGTGACTTCAAATCCCATGCTTACTTAACATGATAGACATCCACATATCTACCAAAATGATAGTTACTTGGCTACAAGTCCCATCACTGTGTACAAATTTTCCTTTAGATAAATATAAGGTACCCATAAACTAATTTAGGATAATTATTAAGGTATTCTCCCAGCACTGGCTCTCTGCAGATGATCCCACATCTCCTGAGAAGTTTTGGAGATCCAAATTCTCAAATTCCCTCTCGCCTCCTCCAGACTTTTAGAACCAGAAACAGTGGGATATGCTTCAACAGGCTATTGTACAGATTTTTAATTTTTGTAAAATCTGACATCCAAATGGTCAGCCGAAGCCAGTGTGCATAATGAAATGCAAGAGCTTTTCACCTCTGCCTCTGGCCATGACCTGGTTACACAGCTTTGCCGGCAGAATCTCCAGAGCTTTGAAGACAACCATAACAGAGTCACACTGCTCCATGATAGTCACGTATTTACCCTATGCCATACTGTTCCTCATGTGGGAAAAGAACTATACAAATGCAATGGGAAGTTTAGAAATTCCAGCATCCACTCTAACCCACATTTATGTTCTAACTACACATCTTCATCTGCTGGTGGAGAAACTTTCCAATAGGCTCAGCTGTACAAACCCATGACTGAATCTCCCAAATGCTTAAACATTTGCTTCCAGAGCGTTTGGCCCAAGAAAATCTGGGGCAACAAGCTTTCAACAGACTTGTTTGCCTGAATTTTTAGCCACAGTTCAGAGGACCTCTGTTACATGCCGTTCTATGCCATTAACATCCACTCCCCTTGCTAGTGTGACTCATAGTTTGGCATCTGTTCCTTTTGGCAAGAGATGAGACTTTTAGTCATAGTGCAAAGCATGCAATTCTCTCTCATCCGATTCATTTAAACTTCTTTTCTCTTCCAAATCTCCCTAAAGATCCCTGCCAGAGGTGATGACTCCTCTCAGAGGCTCATCTCGAAAATGTCTTCTGAATGGGGGTGGAGAGGATGTTTTCACTTTGGAGGATATCTTCCAGTATTATAGAATCTGGAAGTGAATGTAGACAAATATCTTCAAAACGAGGCTCTGTAATTATGCACGTCTGATGAAAATGACAGTCTGCAGGTGGCACATCACTTTGGAGGTGTGATCGCAAACACCAGCCTCCTTGGGAGATGAGGTAAAAGCAGTTAGTGCTTAAATTAGTTTATCTTTAATTTGCATTTGATGTTGGCCCACCAGGTGGGAGCAAGTTGATGAGTTGAGAATCTCTGTTTTGCAGAAGAGCTGCTCTCCCTTCAGCACATCTGGAGACTTGGCATGCCTAGAAACTCTGCTTAGTTCACACAAGAGATTCTGATGCACAAGAGACTCCTAACTGTAGGAGGCAATGCTTTGAATTTGGGATCTGGTGTTCCCAGTAATGTTGCTTCTATAAACATGGTCTTTTACACATGCAAATATTTCAGTGTGTGCAGAAATTACCTTATTTGAACATTAGACCTATTTTATAAGTTTATTTCCTACTTTGTTAACTATTTTTGTTAAGATCTTCATGGCATCAAAGTCAGTTTTGCATCACTAAAAATAGCATTTTAGCCAGTGTTTTCAAACTTAGCTGAATATTAGAATCACTAAAGACTCTTTTAAAAAAGTCCAAATGCACCTGACACCAAGCCTGATGAGCTGCGTTTGGTTTCCAAGATTCCATGTGGTAGAGGGAGAAAACTGAGTCCCATAGGCTGTCCTCTGACATCCATGTACATGATGTGTCCCACCCTCTACACACACACACACACACACACACACACACTTAAATAGATGTAATAAAAATAAACCCCTTGTTTACAACTTTCTCTGGCAGTGTGGATTGTAGGATGGTAATCCCTTACTCTATGTCTAAAATCCACATATGAGTAAGTACATATCATGTTTGTCTTTTTGTGATTGAGTTACCTCGCTCAGAATGGTTTCTTCAAGTTCCATCCATTTTCCTGCTAATTTCAAGATTCCATTGTTTTTTTCTGCTGAATAGTACTCCATTGTGTAAATGTACCACATTTTCTCCATCCATTCTTCGGTTGAGGGGCAATAGGCTGCTTCCAGTTTCTGGCTATTACAAATAGTGCTGCTATGAACATCGTTGAACAGATGTCTTTGTTGTATGAATGTGCTTCTTTTGGGTATATGCCTAGGAGTGGAATTGCTGGATCTTGTGGTAGACTCATTCCCATTTTCTTGAGGAGTCGCCATACTGATTTCCAAAGTGGCTGTACAAGTTGGCACTCCCACCAGCAGTGGAGGAGTGTTCCTCTTTCTCCACATCCTCTCCAGCATAAACTGACATTGGTGTTTTTGATTTTAGCCATTCCGACAGGAGTAAGGTGGTATCTCAAGAGTTGTTTTGATTTGCATTTTTTGATGGCTAAGGATGTTGAACACTTTCTTATGTGTCTTTCAGACATTTTAGATTCCTCTATTGAGAATTGTCTATTTAGTTCTGTACCTTTTTTTAAAACCATCCTACAATCCACACTGCCAGAGAAACTAGTAAACAAGGAAGACCCTAAAAGAGACAAACTTTGTACCCTGGAGAAGGGGAAAGGGTCACCATCCCCTGAGCAAATTGAGAACATAGGAAGACGGGGGAGGAAGCTACAAGAGTGAAAAGGGAAGAAAAGGAAGGATGCACAGGTCATGAGGAAGCAGAAATTTTGAGTCAGTTGTAGATTAAAAGAAAGGACATATGACAGGTAGGATTTTAGTTGGGGGGTGGTAGAGGAGAAAGGAAGGGAGAAGGGAACTGGGATCATCTTGTAATTCAATCTTGTTTGTAGTTCAAATATATATATATATATATATATATATATATATATATATATATATATATAACAAAAGCAGAAAGAAAAACCAAACCAAACCAAACAACAACAAAAAGTCTATATAAGAAAAAAAAATAAACCCCAATGATGAGGAAATGATTCTCTCAAATATGGAAAAGCTTTCTCTGATGTTCTCATCAACTGGGTGAGACTGATCCATGTTACATGAAGAAAGAACCAAGACCTAGAGTCCAAAGAACACCCAGAGCCCAAGGAAACTTTGTTCTAATCTATTGTCTGCTCTATGGGCCCATTAATCTCTCTCAAAATCATTTACACTTTCTCAAATAATGCCTACATCATCCACTTCCTTATAAACAAGATACAGGGGAATTGTAGACATAGCTCAGAAGTTAATAGGACCCAAGTTTAGGTGCCAACACCCATGTCAGGAGGCTCACAAGTAATGATCTGTAACTCCAATTTCAGGGGGATCTGACACTGCTGGCTTCCAGGGGTACTTGCATTCACATATAGATATCCCTTATACACAGTTAAAAACAAAATGAATGTTTTTTAAAAGGAAGCATATCCACTTCTGAATCTTATTTGGTTATTAGACAGTGACTTTCATGTGACATCTTCATGCACAGAAAACTTACACACATGCCATTTCTCCTGTTAATCTGTCTATTGTTAGTTTGTTCTCATTTCTCAAACAATGGACCTCAATAGAGGAGAAAGGGTATTTTTTCATACTTATACCTAGGTTATGCTCCAAACCAATGACATCAGACTGAATGGGGGTGGGGCAGAAATAACAACATGTTTAAAAGATTTCCAGGACATTCTATTGCTGGGAGAGAGAGAGAGAGAGAGAGAGAGAGAGAGAGAGAGAGAGAGAGAGAGAACGAGAGAGAGAGCTATTACTTGGATAATTACATGACAGTTAGTTGAGGGGTCTTGTGAGCTTAGGATAGACAAATCTAATTGTAAGGACAAGAAGAGACTGAAGGTATTGTGCTATGCATTGGAAATTGGATAAGGCATAAAGGTTTCTTGGCCTTATAAATATTAGACTAGTCAGTGAAATTAGAGCAATCAGAGGCGCCATTCACCCTTAACTTGCCTGTTTCTAACTGGTAAAGCATTTAAGTTAGTGTCTGCCAGTATCAATCTTGTTCTACTCCAGGGGGTATCTGGGTTGGAGAGGTGTTAACTCAGAACAAACAAATTATTATCAGTGTGTTCGTGTTATCCTCTTAATAATATGCATATGAAGGTTCCTTTGTACAGTATGAAGTACAATTGTGTCTGTAAAATACAGAATATCGAAGTACCTGTGCACACACCCATCCCTCTTGTCCTTTATCATTTAGGTGACTTCAAAAACATTTCCATTATTTGCCAATAAAGTCAAAAAGGGTTGGATCTCTACAATGGATATTGGAAAAACAAGATAAACAAAACAAAACCCCCTCAAGTAATTTCAATTTGCTTGTTAAGTGGAGAACCAGTGGTCTGAAACAACGCTCTTCAAATTTGGTTGCATGCTAGAATTCCCCTTTGGAAGCAAGGAGCCCTTAAAAAAAAAGCTAATATGTTATGATCCACACAAGTGACCTGAGAATCCTCAGGCTGTGTGTGGCACAGTTATGGACATTTTATTACCTCCCTGAGTAAGTTCAATGTGCAGACTGCTCTGAGAATGAGTCCTCTGACAGGTGGAAGAGAAGCTAATGCAGAAAGAAAAGAAGATGTATGAAGACATCATTAACAATTTTGTCCACTTGGTCAACTGCTTAAATTCTGTTTTTATAAATGATTTGTTTTTCAGGGCTGGAGCAAGTCCAGGGAATCCAAACAGCTTGTTCTCTGGCTTGACATTATGTTGAGGTATGAACTATCCCCAGAAGAGGCTGCATTCATTCGCTTATTTTATGTACTGAAGGTGAAGATCACCCTTATTCAGAAAGCTCCAGATCAGCAATTTCTCTCACCTGCCTTCAGGCTCTATTTTATAAATTCCTATTATGAGATTTGCTTTATCCAGGGAGAGCCGTGCCTTAACCTCAGCTGCATATTAAAATCACAAGAAGAGGTTTCAAGTTTTCACTGCTCAGGTCTCACTCCACCTCAGTGGAAGTAGAGTATCAGGAAGAAGAGAGAGGAGCAAAGTTCATACTAAGAAAGTGTGTGTGTGTGTGTGTGTGTGTGTGTGTGTGTGTGTGTGTGTGTGTGTGTGTGTGTATTCTGGTACTGGAAACTGAGTCCCAGACGTTCTGTGTGGTAAGTGAATGCTCTGCCCTGAGTTTCACCACCAGCCCCAGTGTGTTTTTAAACTGGAAAATGTGTTCACATAATTTTAGATTGGCATGCAGCAGCTGTGATGTGCATTTCTCTAATGGACAATATCCAGCATCTTCTCACAAGCTTATTTGCTACCATATACCCTCTTTGGTGAGATATTTGTTTGAGTCTTTTGCCCATATGCTAACAAAGTCTTTGTAGTTTTGCTGCTGTGCTTGAGGGTTCTGTAGATCTTCTCAATACTTTGTCAGATACTGTGTTGGTTAATATGTCACTCTGACAGGATCTAAAGTCGCCATGGAAACCAGCTTCTAAGCATGTGTGTGAAGGATTTTCTCCATTGGGTTAACGGAGGTGGACACACCTACCCTAGATGTAGGATTTGCCATTCTCTGGGTTGAGATCCCATATTGCATAACATATAAAGGAAAAAGTTAACATCACAGCATTCACCTCTTTCTCTCTGAGCACAAACACTCATCTCTGCTTCCTGCCTATGGAAACAATGTGACCAGATGCCTTCTGCCCTGTTCTCACATCTTCCCCATTGTGATGCATTGTGAGCCTACAACAACTAGAAAATTAAAAAAGCACAACCTACCCCCTTTAAGGTGCTTTTTTGTTGTTGTTTTCATTTTGTTTTGTTTTGTTGAGATAGGTTTTCTCTGTGTCGATTTGAAGCCTGTCCTGAAACTCACTTTGGAGGCCAGGCTGGATTTGAACTCACAGAGATTCACTTGCCTCTGCCTCCCGAGTGCTGGGATTAAAGGCGGTATGCACCAACACTGTCTGTCTTCAAACTGCTTCTTCACAGGTATTTTGTCATAGCAATGAGAAAACTAATACAAATATGTTTTCCTACTCTTTTCACAGTTTGTGCATGGGCTTCCATAAAACATAACTTTTCAGGTTTGATGAAGTCCAGATTATTGATTTTTTCTTCCAATTGAAAATGCTTTTTTAAAAAAAAAAAAAAGCCCAATGTTATGCTTTGTTAAGCCTGAAGTTACCTTGATACTATGTCAACTAGTCGAAATGGCAAATCATCCTTTCCTGCAGTTATGATTCTAATTAGTTACCACATTTGACACAAGCTGG
Organism: Cricetulus griseus; assembly: GCF_003668045.3. Lineage (NCBI taxonomy): Eukaryota > Metazoa > Chordata > Mammalia > Rodentia > Cricetidae > Cricetulus > Cricetulus griseus. The sequence goes on from NC_048604.1 coordinate 99,939,625, forward strand.
GACCTCAAAACTTCCTGATCTGGTAGGAAATGTTGTCATCATGTCACATCATTATTTTTTCCCTATTTAATTTTTACAAAATTATAATTACACATGTCAATCCCTTCTCCCTCTCCCCTTTCCCCCCAAGCTCCCACAAGACACCTTCTCACTCCTCCTCCCCTTTCTGCTCCCCATAGAGGGTAGGGCCCTCCAGGGGCTCCCCAAATTCCAAAACATCATCCTGAGCCAGGCCTAGGCCCTCCCCGTGTGTCCAGGCCAAGAGTGCATCCCTTCATGTGGGATGGAATCTCCAAGTCCCTTCTTACACCAGGGAAAAATACTGATCCACTACCAGAGGTCCCATAGGGTGCCAAGGCCTCCTCATTGACATCCACTTTCAGGGGTCTGGATCAGTCCTGTGATGGCCTCATAGACAGCAGACTGGGGGCCATGTGTTCCCCCCTTGTTCAGGTCAGCTGTTTCTTTGAGATTCACCAGCCTGGTCCCGACCTCGTTGATCTTCATTTCTCCCTTTCTGCAATTGGGTTCCAGAGTTCAGTTCAGTGTATAGCTGTGGGTATCTGCCTCTGCTTCCATTAACCACTGGATGAGGGGTCTAGGATGGCATATAAGGCAGTCATCAGTCTCATTATAGGGGAAAAGCATTTAGGGTAGTCTCTCCACCATTACCAAGATTGTCAGTTGGTGTCATCCTCGTAGATCTGTGGAAATCTCCCTAGTGCCAGATCTCTCCTTGGACCTAAAATGGATCCCTCTGATATGGCATCTCTCACCCTTCTCTCCTCTATTCTTCCCCCAACTCAACATTTCTGGTCCTCCATTTCTCCTCTGCCCTCCTCTTCTCTTCCTCTCATTCTGGCAGCTCCCTGTCCCTACCCTCATGCTCCCAATTAGCTAATGAGATCTTACCCCTTCCCATTCTCTGGGGTCCATGCATTTTTCTCTTAGAGTCCTTCTTGTTTCTTAGTTTCCTTTGTGAAGAGGATTGTAGGCTGGTAATCCTTTGTGCTACATCTAAAATTCATATATGAGTGAGTACATACCATGTTTGTCTTTTTGTGATTGGGTTACCTCACTCAGGATGGTTTCTTCTAGTTCCATCCATTTGCCTGCGAATTTCAAGATTCCATTGCTTTTTTCTGCTGAGTAGTACTCCATTGTATAAATGTCCCACATTTTCTCTATCCATTCTTCAGTTGAGGGGCATCTAGGTTGCTTCCAGGTTCTGGCTATTACAAACAATACTGCTATGAACATGGTTGAACATATGTCCTTGTTATATGAACGTGCATTATTTTGGTGTATGACCAAGAGAGACATTGCTGGATCTTGAGGTAGACTGATTCCCATTTTCCTGAGCAACTGCCATACTGATTTCCAGAGTGGTCTTAGAAGTTTGCACTCCCACCAGCAATGAAGGAGTGTTGCTTTTTCTCCACATCCTCTCCAGCATAAACTGTCTTTGGTGTTTTTTATTTTAGCCATTCCGGCCTGTGTAAGATGATATGTCAGAGTTGTTTTGAGTTGCATTTCTCTGATGGCTAAGGATTTTGAGCACTTTCTTAAATGTCTTTCAGCCATTTTAGATACTTCTGTTGAGAATTCTTTATTTAGTTCTGTGCCCCACTTTTTCATCTCATTGTTTTGCGTTTTGGTGGCTAGCTTCTTGAGTTCATTGCATATTTTGGAGATCAGCCCTCTGTCAGATGTGGGGTTGGTGAATATCTTTTCCCATTCTGTGGGTGGTCGTTTTGTCTTACTGACCGTGTCCTTTGCCCTACAGAAGCTTCTCAGTTTCAGGGGGTCCATCTATTAATTGTAGATCTCAATGTCTGTGCTACTGGTGTAATGTTCATGAAGCAGTCTCCTGTACCAATTCGTTCAAGGGTATCTTCCACTTTCTCTTCTAGAGATTCAGTGTGGCTGGATTTATGTTGAGATCTTTGATCCATTTGGACTTAAATTTTGTGCATGGCAACAGATGTGAATCTATCTGCAATCTTCTGCATGTCCAAATCCAGTTGTGCCAGCACCATTTGTTGAAGATGCTGTCTTTCTTCCATTGTATCGATTTAGCATCTTTGTCAAAAATCAGGTGTTAATAGGTGTGTGAGTTAATATCAGATTGCCATTTTTACTATGTTGATTCTACATATCCAAGAACATGGGAGATCTTTCCATTTTCTGGTACCTTCTTTAATTTCTTTCTTTAAAGACTCAAAGATCTTACTGTACAGGTCTTTCACTTTTTTGGTTAGTGATATTTTATGTTGCATGTGAATATTGTGATTTCTCTGATTTCTTTCTCCACCAATGTGTCATTGGTATATAGTAGGACTATAGATTTTTTGAGTTAATCTTGTATCCTGCCACTTTGCTGAAGGAGTTCCCTGGTAGGGTTTTTCGGGTCACTTATGTAGACTATCATATCATCTGCAAATAGTGAGAGTTTGACTTCTTCCTTTCTGATTTGCATTCCCTTGATCTCCTTTTGTTGTCTTACTGCTCTAGCTAGAACTTCAAGGACAATATTGAAGACATATGGAGAGAGTGGACAGCCTTGTCATGTTCCTAATTTTAGAGGAATCGATTTGAGTTTCTCTCCATTTAGTTTGATGTTGGCTGTTGGTTTGCTATACATTGCTTTTATCATATGTAGATATGTTCCTGTTATTTCTGTTCTCTCCAAGATCTTTATCATGAAGGGATGCTGGATTTTGTCAAAGGCTTTTCAGCATCTAGTGAGATGATCATGTTGTTTTTCTTTTTCAGTTTGTTTATATAGTGGATTACATTGATGGATTTTCGTATGTTGAACCATCCTTGCATCCCTGGGATGAAGCCTACTTGATCATGGTGGATGATTTTTCTGATGTGTTCTTGGATTCGATTAGACAATATTTTGTTGAGTATTTTTGCTTCAATGTTCATGAGGGATATTGGTCTGTAGTTCTCTTTTTTAGTTGTATCTTTGTGTGGCTTATGTATCAAAGTAATTGTAGCCTCATGAAAAGAGTATGGCAATGTCCCTCCTGCTTCTATTGGTTGGAACAATTTGAGGAGTACTGGTATTAGCTCTTGTATGCATTTCTGGTAGAATTCTGCAGAAGGCTTTTGAGGACTGCTTCTATTTCACTAGGGGTTATAGGTCGATTTAAACTGTTTATCTGTTCTTGGTTTAATTTTGATAAGTGATATCTATCCAGAAAATTGTCCATTTCCTGTAGATTTTCAAATTTTGTGGAGTACAGATTTTCAAAGTATGACCTGATGATTCTCTGGATTTCCTCAGTGTCTGTTGTTATATCCCCCTTTCATTTCTGATTTTGTTCATTAGCACATGCTCTCTCTCTCTCTGCCTTTTGGTTAGTTTGGATAGAGGTTTGTCTATCTTGTTGATCTCCTCAAAGAACCAACTCTTTGTTTCATTGATTCTTTGTAATGTTTTCCTAATTTCTACTTTATTGATTTCAGCCCTCAGTTTGATTATTTCCTGGCGCCTACTCCTCCTTGGTGAGTTTGCTTCTTTTTGTTCTAAAGTTTTCAGTTGTTCTGTCAATTCTCTAGTGTGACGATTCTCCAGTTTCTTCATGTGGGCACTTAGTGCTATGAGCTTTCAGAGTGTCCGATAAGTTTGGGTATGTTGCGTCTGCATTCTCATTAAATTCTAGGAAGTCTTTAATTTCACTTTTTATTTCTTTCTCGACCCAAGAATGGTGCAATTGGGTGTTATTCAATTTCCACGAGTTTGTAGGTTTTCTGCAATTTGTATTGCTGTTGAATTCTAATCCTAAAGCGTGGTGGTCTGATAAGATACAAGGGGTTCTTTCAATTGTTTTGTATCTGTGGAGGTTTGCTATGATGCCAAGTATGTGGCCAATTTTAGAGAAGGTTCCATGTGGCGCTGAGAAGAAGGTATATTCTTTTGTGTTTGGATGGAATGTTCTATAGATGTCTGTTAATTCCAATTGGGTCATAACTTCTGTTAGATCCTTTGTTTCTTTGTTAAGTTTCTGTCTGGTGGTCCTGTCTAGTTGTGAAAGGGGGGTGCTGAAGTCTCCTACTATAAGTGTGTGTTGTTTCATGTGTGGTTTGAGCTTTAGTAATATTTCTTTTACAAATGTGGGTGCCTTCATATTTGGAGCATAGATGTTCAGGATTGAGATTTCATCTTGATGGACTTTTCCTGTGATGAGCATGAAATGCCCTTCTTCATCTCTTTTGATTGATTTTAATTTGAAATCTAATTTGTTAGGATTGCTACACCAGCTTGTTTCTTGGGTCCATTTGATTGGAAAATCTTTTCCCAACCCTTTACTCTGAGGAATGCCTGTCTCTGAAGTTGAGGTGTGTTTCTTGTATACAGCAGAAGGATGGATTCTGTCTTCGTATCCATTCTTCTAACCTGTATCTTTTTATAGGCAGCTTAAGACCATTGACATTGAGGGATACTAATGTTCATTGATTGTTGGTTCTTGTTCGTTTTGGATTTATTGTTGGTGGTGTCATTGTGTGTGGATTTCGCCCTCCTGTTTCTTTTCCTGTTTGGTAAAGTTGGGTTATCTATTACCTATGTTTTTGTGAGTGTAGTTATCTTCGTTGTGTTGGAGTTTTCCCTCTAGGACTTTCTGTAGTGCTGGATTTGTGGATATGTATTGTTTAAATCTGTTTTTGTCATGGAATATCTTTTTTCTCCATCTATAGTGATTGAAAGCTTTGTTGGGTACAGTAGTCTGAGTTGACATCCATGTTCCTTTAGTGTTTGTAGGACATCTATCCAGGACCTTCTGGCTTTCAAAGTTTCCATTGAGAATTCAGGTGTCATTCTGATAGGTCTGCCTTTATATGTTACTTGACCTTTTTCCTTTGCTGCTCTTAATATTTTCTCTTTATTCTGTAAGTTTGGTGTTTTGATTATTATGTGGCAAGGGGAGTTCTTTTTGTGGTCCAGTCTATTTGGTGTTCTGTAAGCTACTTGTACTTTCATAGGCATATCCATCTATAGGTTGGGGAAGTTTTCTTCTATGATTCTGTTGAATATGTTTTCTGTACCTTTGAGCTGTATTTCTTCACCTCCTTCTATACCTATTATTCTTAGATTGGCCTTTTCACTGTGTCCCATATTTCCTGGGTATTTTGTGTTAGAGATTTGTTGGACTTGAGATTTTCTTTGGTTGATGACTGTATATCCTCTAGCAAGTGTTCAACAACTGACATGCTCTCTTCCATCTCCTGTATTCTATTGGTTATACTCACATCCTTAGATCCTGATCATTTATCCAGACTTTGTATTTCCAGCATCCCCTCATTCTGTGTTTTCTTTATTGTTTCTATTTTAGCTTTCATGCTTTGGACTGTTTCCAGTGCTTCCTTCACTTGTTTGGTTGTTTTTTCTTTAGATTTTTTAAGAGAATGACTTATTTCTTGATTTTTTGTTTGTTTTTTCTTCTATTTAAGAGATTTTCTTTTTTCCTCTTTAAGGGTCTCGAACATCTTCATGAAATAGATTTTTAGGTCTGTCTCTTCTTCCTCTGTGTTGTGCTTTTCAGAACTTGTTGGTGTGGAGTCCCTAGATTCTGGTGGTGTTGTATTGGTCTTTCTGTTGGGTGTGTTCTTATTCTGCCTTTTCCCCATCTCTTCTTCCAGTGGGTGCAGGAGGGGGTCTCTCCATCTCCTCTTGTCACCTGGTAGTGTGTGTGGGCCAAGACTTCAATGTCTGCAGATATGGATCATCTTGCCTCTCTTGGTAGTTTCCTCACTCAGGAGAGGTCAGCGAGGCGGAGGGGGGGAGGAAGAGTGAAGTATTTCCAGACTCAGGGAGATCCTTCCTTCCTGGGCGGGTCCACCGGAAAACACTTTTGGTACAAAGTCAAAGAATTCAGCCTCTGCCCTTGATGGCTCCCCCACCATGTTTTCCTTTCAGTAGGTGGCTCAATAGCAGTAGTAATTGGATTCAGTGGGTTATAAAGATTTTAAAAAGGAATCAAAGATTGCAAGTTGGTAGAAGTGGGAGTAGACATGATCAAAATGAATTCTATACATGTATGAAATTCTAAAAGGATATTTTACAAGCTTTATAGTTTTACATTTTCATTTTTAATGATAAAATAATGCCAATTTAGAATTAGTCAACTGGACTCAGTTTAGGTAATCTAAAGTTTGTTCAGATCCAAAGTGTCACAAGTAGTAGCCAGAACAGATGGCTTCTCGCCGTCAGGCCAGATCTCAGTATTGACCTTGACTGCATCCATGCCACAGAGTTCCACAGCCTATTTACTCTGCTGTCTGGTACTTGTTGGCTTTGCCATGCATGGTTAACTCAGAATCAGGAATCACAGGGCACTTGATAATGGTATATTGGCCAAACGTATTTCTCCTGGAGCAGCTCTCTTCTGAAGATATTTAAGTTGTGTCTAGATTTAGCAATGTTGGCCACCAGAAGACGACAGACATTTTTTTTTGGCCAGGGGTTGAGTGTGCAGGTTTTAGACTCATTTCAGCACAGCCATATTGGCTTTCAAAGTCATGACTTTGGCTTTCTTTAGCAGCAGAACTTTCCTTCATTTTCAGTGTGTCATCTGTATAGCAAGGCACATTTCACATTTAAGTATATCTGTTTTGAGTAATTTTTTTTATAAGAGTCAGGGTATATGACCATTGATTGTATTTATGTATGTATTTATGTATTTATCTGTGGATGTCCACAAATTGGCATTTTAAAATTTATTTTTTATTTTATGTGCATGAGTGTTTTACTCCCATGCATGTATGTGTACTATGCATATGACTGGTGCCCAAGGAGGTCAAAAAAGGAATCAGATATCCTGTAAGAAAAGTTACAGAGGGTAGTGAGTTACCATGTGGGCTCTGGGAACTGAACCTGGATCCTCTGCAATAACTATAGATGTTCTTAACTACTAAGCTATCTAGCCAACCCTGAACCAGCATTTTTAAAAAGCTCCCAAGATCTAGTGAAATGGCTCACTAGGTAAAGACACATGCTACGAAATATGACAACCTGAATTCAATTTCTGTGACCCCACATGGTGGAAGGAAAGGACTGACTCCTGTAAACTGCCCTTTTACCTGTAGATATGCAGCATGGTGCACTCATGTATGCACATGTATGCACATACACATTTACATGCAATAATGAATAAAGTATTGTATCTGTAAATAAAATAGAAGATCTCCAATATCATTTGTATAGCTTGTCATGAGAAAGAGCATCACAGTGAGATGTTCAAAACGATAGAGAGGCAGAGATGGCTCAGCAATGAAAAGCAAGTACCGATCTTCCAAAGGACCTGAGGTCCTTTCCTAGCATCCACAACAGGAAGCTTGCAGCTGCCTGAAACTCCAGTTCTTGGGGTATCTAACAACGTCTTCTACCCTCAATGGGTATCTGCACACACCCACACACATAAAAAAAAATAAAAAACATGTGTTTTAAAAATAATGAGAGAAATGTATCCTCTTCAATCAACACTGATCAGGAGAAATGGAAAGGAAGTAACATACATAAATTTTAATTTTCTAGTACACTCATTAAGAAAGGATGAGGCTGGAGGATGGCTTAGCAGTAAAGAGCACTCATATACATAAAATAAAGACATAAGTGTTTAACAAAAGAAGATGTCAGGCAGGGTGTAATTCTAGCACTGGGGGTGGGGGGTGGGTAGAGGCAGGAAGCTCATGACTTTGAGGATAGCTTAGGCTACACAGTGAGATACTATCCTTTAAAAAAAGTCACATACTCATAGCTGAACGTAATTTTAACAATCCATTTTAAATCCGGGTGGTGGTGGTGGCAGCGCACGCCTTTAATCCCAGCACTGGGGAGGCAGAGGCAGGTGGATCTCTGTGAGTTTGAGACCAGCCTGGTCTACAAGAGCTAGTTCCAGGTCAGCCTCCAAACAAAGCCACAGAGAAACCCTGCCTTGAAAAACAAAACAAAAAACAAACAAAAAATCAATCCATTTTATGTAGGGGAAGCTGTAGCCATGCCTGCTTAGGGGTGTGCCTGACCAGGCGGCTGGTCACTTTCAGTTTCGATTTCGGCTTGCTGTATAAACTGCTGCCTTGCTGGCTGGCGAGGTAGCTCTGAAAGTAAGGCTTTTCCCTATTAAATACCCTTGTATTTCTACCTGGCTCCATATTGGTATTTTCCCACATTAATTTTATTTTCTCCAACATAAATATTATCACTTCAATGTGAAACAGTGTAGAAATTATTGGGGTATCTTGTATCCTTTCTTATAAAGTGTTTGAAACCCACTTTGAGGCCAGTGAAATGGCTCAGTGGGCAAAGGCCTTGGCATTCTTATGTCTGACAACTTGAGTTCAGTGCCTGGGATCCTTGTGGTAGAAGATAGATTGACTTCTGCAAGTTGTCATCTGTCCTCCACACATGTATGTGCTTCTCCCTCAAATAAATAAAAAGTAAAAAAAAAAAACCCATCTGTTCCTGACATTTATCTCACATCTCAACTTAAACTACCACATTTCAAGTGCTCAATAAACACAAATAGTTAAATGCCTAGTGTTTTGGAAATCACAGTTTCAGGCAAAGGAAGTC